>NW_020272964.1:1268043-1328145 GCF_003268045.1 Sipha flava | reverse complement strand
ATAGGGTTGTAAATTTGAAATATTTCACATGAAATATTGAAAAATATTTTTTTACGTTTGATATGGTGACTGTCAAATGTCATTTAATCAGTTGATATTGTATGATATAATTTCGGTAGCAGCTATTCTTTTGATAATATTCGTCTAATAAGTAATAGTTCTAATCGCCTGTGATTTATTTACATGTTACTAGTCGAGTTTTCTGAAGTGTCTTCAGCCATCTAAATTTTAATTTCTATACTTTCTTGAGTATATTAATGAGAAAATTATTCTTCCCTAATTTATGATTTGTTTAACTATGCAAAGGAGCTTATTTTTATTTTATTATATTGTTATCTTTAAATAATATATTTATATAATATGAGTTCAGTAATTTTAATTTTAATTTCCATACTTTCAATGGTATAGTATTTAAAAATGTATATTTACCTAATGGTTAATTATTATGATTTTATATTTTATACTGATAAGTTATTTGTTTAACTATGCAAAGAAGCTAATTTTTATTTTTTATTAAACTAGATTTATTTAATTACATTATGTTTATTATCTTTTATACATATATATATATATATATATATATAATTTATTTTATTTATTATTTGTATATAAATACAATTCAATATTGTATTACAATATTGAATTGTAATTTTCATCTTTCTTTAAAAACATTTCCAGATACTGGTATAATATTGTGTGTTTCACAATATTCACAATAAATTTTATAAGTATGTGCTTAACTTTTAAACTAGCCGATATATTTTTTTGATGAGAAACTTCTGAAATAATGTGATAGCTGATGAGTAGTGGGACTACTGGTAACTTATTTATAAATTCATCTATATTTTGAAAAATTTCTTCAGGTTTTTCAATGACTATTGGTTTCTTACCTCAAATCAATATTTATAAATTATAATAACTATAAACTAATATGGTGTTAATTGTTAATTTATATAATTTAGTTTTTATTTCTATTTAATACAATTAATAATATAAAAAGTATTCCATAAAAAATAAAACATAAAGCATTATATTTTTACTGAAATGAAACAAAATTTTTATTTTTCACTCAAATTATATATTTCATGAAAATAAATTTCATGAAATTTTACAACCCTACATGTCGACCATGAATTTTTGACAAAGCTCATGATATCGTAGAATAACTTTGTCCTGGTCACGTCTAACCATTAATCGATATGCATATTAATCCTTCGAACTAACATTCTTGTTTGTTTTAGCACCTGTTGCGGGATCTTGTTGTTTAATATTTATGCAATACCCGTCTTAATACCAAAAATAAAATTAATAGTTTTTTAATAGTTTTTTAACTGTATCATTTAAAAAGTCATTTTCAATTGCACAGTTATCTACCTGGTCAAAAATTATAAATTAAACTACGATTTATTAAACAATAGCACTTAGGAGTATAAAAAATAGATAAAAACCTATTCGCAGACCTACCAAATTTATATACAAAATTTCATTGAAATCAGTTAAGTCGTTTTGGAGGAATATGATAACAAACACTGTGACACAAGATTTTTATATATACATAGATTTGGTTTCGTCTTTGCTATAATACGCTATTGACATATCAAATGAGTATTTTTGTTGTTGTCCATAGAGGTTTTTCGAATATTTCTCTTATCATTATATTATTTGTGTCTAATTTAAGTTTTCGCATTTCTTTATAATCCTTTGTATATAGGATGTATTAATTTGTTGTTGTTATTAAAAGTATTTTCAAATAGGTTATAGAAAATTGTGGAATAAGTTGGTTTATTCGGATCAGTTGCTGTTCTTATTACGTGCTGTAGCATTAGTTGATTTCTTCGATTACTGAGTGGTTGCTCTCCAGTAATATTCGGTATGCTGTTTACGGGATTGCTTCTAAAGGCACCTGCTACCATTCTTAGGTCAGCGTTGTAGATAATATCAAGAATTATTAGTACAGAGTTTTTTCGCTATTATGTATAAGGGCGATTCGTAATCTAAAATTGATCTGATTAACGATTTGTATACATTTATTAGGGTTTTAGAGTCTGCTCCCCATTTTGTGTTTGAAATTACTTTGATAATATTAAGTCTTTTTTTGTCTTTGTATTTTAATTTTTTTTATGTGTGTGGTTCAAGTAAGTTTTTCGTGGAAGGTTAGTGCTAATCAGGACTAGGATTTGTGTACAATAAAAAATTGTAAAATATGCATTTAAATTTTTATAAGATAAACACAAAAATATAGTTATAAAAAAAATATTTATTTATTAAAATACATTAGTAGTTGACTGTTTTTCTAAATATAAATGAGAAAGTAAATAAAATAATATTTATGTTTGACAAAAAAAAAAACCAAGTTTAATACTTTATTCGGCAGAGCTAGAATTAAATACTAAATATTAATATTAAGTTAAAAATATTAATTACGAAATATATTATAAAACATTAATTTTTGGCATTCTTATAATCGAAATATGCAATAATATTCACTTTATTCAATAATATGCATTTTATCCAAATTATGCATAAACATGCAAAATAAAAACACCACCATGCATCTCATCATAAGATGATTCGTGGAAATTATTGACAAAATCAATAATTAGAAGTTGCAAAAAAAAATATGGTGTTACATACAAATCCTAGCCCTGGTGCTAATATTTTTAAGTTTTTTGTGTATGTAATTACTTTGTCGACCATTTTTATAGTTAGTTTTTTATTAACTCTTTTGTGTGAGAGTATTAGAAACTGGGATTTCTTTGGTAAAAATTTGAATGCTGTACGTTTGCTCCAATCATTTAACGAATTGGTGTATTTCTGAAGTTATTTAGTGTCAATACATTTATGTCGGAAAAAATATTTCTATCGTCCGCATATATTGTAATATATATAAATATATAATAATTGTCATTATAGGTATTTGTAATATTACAAAATTACATTTTACTTAGTTTCCATATTATATCACGTCGTTTAAAGGTTTAGTAATTACTTAATGTAATATCATTATTTGTTTTTTTTATCTTAGTTTTTTTTTACATGGAGTTATAAACGAAGTTTTTTTGGTGGGATATTAACTACAGTCGAGTTGCGATAATTCGAACCTCGATAACTCGAAAAACTTGACAACTCGAATTGTGTTTTATTCCCCTAAAAAATTCTTCCCTTATAAATTATTTAGATATCTCGAATAATACGAATAATACTCGTACATAGCTCGAAGTGAATTTTTATCCCCCTTCACCTTCGAGTTATTGCGACTCGACTGTATTTTTTATTATTTATGTATTTATAATCTTAAATCTGGCATCGCTTATCTACTAACTAAATTTTTTTTCTCCATAATTAATAAAACCACAAATATTAAGGATTTACCAGAATTAAATATTACCAAAAATTTTACTTGTACATTTTGAGCCTGAATTGAAGAAAAATTTGAGTCCCCCCTAGAAGTAAGTCTAAATACGCTCCTGATAGCTTTTAGCTTGTAATGCATGTATTAAATTAAAAGATTTAAAAGTAATCCAAATAATACAATTAAGTTCACCATTCGTGCCTTCTATTTTTCATTTTTAGTCTTCTACAAATACAAATATTAAAATAATTTACAGAATACAGGCCCAATCCAGCCCGTATCCTGATATAAAATGCCCGGCCCATTAAAACCCAACACTATTCTAGTTTTTAAAACTATTTAAAATTAATTTAAAAAAGCAAAGCCCACTCAGGCCCGTAAACTTAAAACAAATATGCAGTCCTGCCCGACCCAGTGTACCAATGGCCCGGGCAGGGCTCAAGTCAGGATTGGGTTAGCCTAGACCATGCAGGGCTCTAGTCCAGACATATTGGCTTCTTTTTCAATAGATTCAAGTAAACAGACTAGTTTGCTTTTCCGAGTCCACCTTCGTTGATGTTCTTTCTAAAATACACTGTTCTCGCGTATACGCGTTCCGATGACGTTCTGATAACGCGGCATTCGAATGGTCGGCGCTTATTAGCGGCCTCACTGTTATTATTTATATTATTATTATTAATTATTATTATAATATGTATATCGTGCGTTCCGTATCTGTATTTTCGTTTTTCCCGTATAAAATTGTAATCGTGGTATTTTTGTCTTTTTGTTGCGTTTGTGTCAGTCGTGATTTAGCGCCGCCATAGTCGTTTCGTCCAACTTTTCGTTTTCATCGTTTTTCGGTTCTCGCAACGTGATTTTGTCTTTGTTGTCTTCGTGTGTTGCAAGCGATATTTGGATTTTCGTCGTGAGCAGTCGTTGACTAACGATCGCACGTATGCGGGTTCAACTTGTATTTTTTATTGTACTTATATTTTATTATGATACTTACGGAACCCGGTACGGTAGCTTCGGTGTAAAACCAGTCGAACGTCACAACTGCTATGTGAGTATTGGTCGATCTAATTTTCGTTTACTTATAACCACCATATGTAAAATTATTATATTATATTGATTTGTTTGATTGTATATACGTGTGTACTAGATTACTACAATAAAGTTAGTCGTATTAGAATCGCCGTGCCCGTGCGTTAACGAGTAGTTTGTCTCGTTGTGTGTGTGTGTGTGTGTGTGTGTGTGTGATCGTGAAATGGCATCTAATAAACCAGGCGTAAGTTTAGGCGTAAAACGAAGTTATAATGATGATATTTCTTCGCACAATTTTAATACAGAATGGATAGAAAAATTTTTATGTATAGTAGGGAAAAAATCTAGACCGACATGTTTAGAATGTAACTCTGTAATTGCAGTTCCAAAAAAAGTTCAATGTTCAACGGCACTTTAATAATCACAATAATATTGTTGAAAAAATGCCCCGAGGGTTCTGTAAAGAGGACAGAGTATATTAAAAAGAAGACTAATTCATTGTTAACTCAGCAATCAATTTTTTCTAAACAATCAAATGAAAAAAAAAACATGGTGTTAACGTCTTATGAAATCGCATTTTTGCTAGCCAAGTGTGGAAAACCTTATTCTGATGGCAAATCATTAAAAAAAGTTTCGATATTTTTGCAAAAAATGCAAATGATTCAAAAATTTCTACGTACGTAAATAACATTTCTTTATCACGTAATACAATTATGAGAAGAATTGACGAAATTTCCTCAGATATTTCAAAACAAATTTCGTGTAGTACTACTAATTCTAAATATTTTTCTCTTGCGCTTGATGAAAGCTGTGATATTACGGACAATCCGAAATTAAGTATATTTATTCGAAGTGTGAATTCTAAGTTTGAAGTGACGGAAAAACTTTTAGGACTTGAAGTACTCGAAACATCGACAAAAGGTACAGATATATTTAATAAACTAAAATGTTGTGTTGAAACATTATTGTTAAAATGTGACGATTTAATCTGGTCAAAACTTGAAAGTGAATGCACAGACGGTGCTCCATGTACGATAGGTAAAAATATTGGTTGTGTAACACTATTGGAGGAATTTTTGAATAGAAATTTAAATAAATATCACTGTATTATACACCTAGAAGCCTTATGTGCCAAAATTTTAAAATTTGATTATGTATTAAAACCAGTATCTCGATGTATAAACAAAATAAAAGCTCGGCCTTTAAATCATCGATTATTCAGAACTCTATTTGAAGACGCCATTAACGAGTCTGGTGAACTATTATTATTTTGTGAAGTAAGATGGCTTGCAAAAGGAAAAGCATTAGAAAGATTTTTTAGTCTAAAAGACGAAGTTATTGAATTTTTAGAAAAAAATAATGAATTGCCTGATGAATGTGAACTAGTGAAATACTGAGAGATAAAAATTGGTTGATTAACCTTGCATTTTTAACTGATATTCTCAAATATTTAAATATTCTTAATAAACGACTCCAAGGTGAAGGAAATTTATTTCCAGCCCTTGTAGGTTCTATAAATTCTTTCATGTCTCGACTTCAACTTTTCGATAGTAATTTAGGAATGGGAAATTTAGATCACTTTGTACGATTAAAATCTATTTATCTACCAACAGATATTCCATTGACGATTTTTTAAAAATCATATATCATCACTATATGATAATTTTCAAGAAAGATTCAGTAAATTTAAAGAAGAAAAAGATTTAAATAGCTTATTTATTAATCCATTTATTATAGCGACACACGATCTCCAAAAATATAATCCCAATATGCAATTGAAAATTATTGAACTTCAAAGTTCAACAGTTTTAAAAAGCAAATATAAAGAGTCATCTGAGATTATAGAATTTTGGAAAGGCCTACCCGAAGAAGATTTTCCAGAACTACATAATGTAGCGGTGAAATTGGTTTGCAGATTTGGCTCTATATATTTATGTGAAAAAGTTTTTCACGGATGACTTTCATTAAAAAATAAGTATAGAACCAAACTTACAAATTCTCATTCGAAAAATTTAATTCTTTTATCTTAAAGTAAACTTAAACCAAATTATAAAGAGATAATATCTATGAAGCAAATTAAACATACCTAATCATTAAAAAAAAACATTGCAATTGAACTGTAATAAAAATAATACCTATGAAAAAAATCTAAAACTTATATTTATGTAAACATTGTAAACTGTAAATAAATAAGTATTTTTTAAGGCACAATCTCAATTTTGTAAACATTATTTGGTACAATATAAAAAAAGGTTGGTCACCCCTGCTTCAAATAATGTATTGATTAGAAAAAGTATACAATATTTGATGAACTAAATGTAATATTAAACATTAAACAAAAATTGTGTATATACTTGTATGTAACAAACCTCCATTGCTTCCATTTGACATAAATGAATATTTTAAAGATGTCCTAATAAGTTATAGGTAATGTAGTAAATTAGTATTATCATTAATTTTAAAATATTTTAAAAGTATGTATTAATTTACACATTTATAATTTTTATATTTTATATTTTTTATAATTATTTCAGAAAACTGAAAAATAGCTCAACTAACTCTTAATATATTTATTTTACTATATAAAACTTAAATATAATTATAGGTCAAGACATATCATTAAATATTATTTTCGACGAAGATAATTTACGTGACACTATGTACAATACAAAAAAATGTAAGTATTATTAATTGATATAGTATTTGTTCTATATCAATATTGTTTTACCTTCCCCCCACACTTGTTCAGATTTAACAATATAATCAAAGTCACTAGATTATTACTATTTATTTAATATACAATAAATCATTTTACCTAAATATGTATGTAAACTAATGATAGTAAGTTGAGTTATTGCATGTAAATTGAAATAGGTACTAAGACAGGAGCGTAGGTATAGATTATTAATGAAGGGGATTTCAACTTTAAATTATTTAATTACACAAAAAGATATATATAAAAAACAAATTCAACTATAGGAATATTAATAAAAATGCTTATATTATTTTTTAAAATAAAATGTTATATAAGTAAATTTAATTGTTGCCTACGTCGGGTTATTTTGTTTTCATTTTGTAAAGGATCAACCATTACGTCTCCATAAATTTTTAGAAGAGCTAGTCCAGTAAGCTCTTGATCAATGGTGTTTCGTAAATACGTCTTTAAGTGTTTTAATGTAGAAAAGGAAAGTTTTGCATTCGCAGTAGATACAGAAAAAGTAGCTAACATTTTAAGAATAGTATAAACAAGGGAAAAAAAACGGTTTATCACACTTTTCCAATGTTTTGATTGCATTTAACTCTCTTTTAAGCCATCACTTATTTCTTCCCATTTCTTAGTCCATAATTGATACTTACTCAACAGATTTTCAAGTTTTTCATTTAGGAGATATATCTTATGGATTTCTGCCAATTTGTTTTTAGTATTATTCTTATTTTTCTTACATTTTGGCAGTAAGATCTGGAGGTTCTTAATCTTTTCCTGGTGTTTATAAAATCTGGCTGCTAGTTCATTTATCACATGGTCAAGAAATGCATAATAAACATTTATTTTATATTATATTTCGGATGTATCTACAGGATTATTGCTTCGTCCTTTTTGTTTATTAGTGATTCTATATTTTTTTTATAAACATTTTTATAATGTTTAACTAAAAAGTTATTTTTATTTTTGTAGTATTTACATAAAACCTAGCACCTACATACAAATTATTCTAGTTATTATTATTATTATAATTTATTAACTGATTGGAATTTTTGAATTGGGAGGGGGTTCGAACCCCCAAATCCTCCCTTACCTACGCTCCTGTATTAAGGTATTCATAAAAAATGCTCATGTAGTTAACAATGTGTCTCCAATGTGTTAATTAATACTGTGTATTTACTGGATGTAGTTGGAAGAATATGGTTTGAAAGAGATATAATGCATATATATGCAAGGACGAATCCAGCATCTATTTATGATTGGGTTACTAAATAAGATAAATTATATAATATAGCTGATCATAAGGATTAGATCCATCCCCAAAAATAATGTGACAATATTATTCTAACACTGTCAACATTTATTTTTATAATCTATTATATATTTTTTCTAAATTTGTTTTTTTTTTTCAATGGTGGTAGCACTTAACCCCAGAGCTCCTCAAGATCTACCACTGACTAGGTGATAGATGGATAAATAGCACAAATAGGATTGATTTTAATTATTTGCAAAAATAATAGAAGATTTTTATAAATTATATTATATAAGATCATTTTTACTGTAGTTATTTACATACTTGCATAGGCGGCACTGGGGTCATAAGGGGGCAGTTTCCCCCCAAACATTTTTTGGGATGGCAAATGTATACTTTTACCACCCAAAAAAAAAAAAGTTAACGAAAAAACATATTATTTCAATCTTTTATTGATGAACGACGAAAAGTTGAATTTAATTTAAAATAATTAATGATATTCCCTCTGTAATTTTAATTTCTAATGTAAAACAAGAAAATACTTTTTGGAATCCCAAATTAAATTTGAAACTGAGAATATTAGAATTATACTCATGTTAATTGAATAATCGAATATTGATAAAATGATAATAATTGTTATCAAAATTAATACATCTAGAAAGGATGGTTAGTAATTTCTTAACAAGCACTATCAACAAAACCAATCACCGATTAGAGCGTATCGGTTAAATAGTAAGTATAAATAAATAAACGTGGTAAAAGTTAGTATTAGTTTAAAATATCTCCTAATATTTTAGGTTATATTTTAAAATAATTATTCTTTATTTTAGTAAATTAAGTCAAAAAAAGTTTTTTACTGAAGTTAAAATAGATAAAAATGCACTCAAAAAAAAAAAAACAATTAAATCAAGGTTGAAATTTTATTTTAGAAGGATTGGATTATGAAAGTCCATTTTTTTGGGTTATGGTAATTCATTTTTTGCCCCCCCCCCCTAGAATCATCCCCAAGTGCCGCCTAAGCATACTTACTAGACTTCTTTTCTATATACTACTTAAATCTTATAATTATTATCATTGATTATATAAAATTAATTTAACACTATTAAACAGAATATTATTTAAATACAATCGTAATTTTTAAGAATAACTATGAAAAAAAAAAATGTTACTGAAAAACGAACAGTTCGATTTAAAACTCCAATTGAAGAATCATTGGATCTCGATTATTCTGATGATAATATGAAGTTTTTAGGACCAATAAAGTAAGTTAGCCATTAGTTTTTTTTACATAAACTGTATATAAAACCGATTTGAAAATTTAGGTTGAACACACCTTACTCCAGTTCATTATCTAATTTACAAAATTTGCCTCAATTTTCAACAACTAATACTTTTGATCCAAAATATACAGGTAAGATCTTAATGTCTTATTAGATTAAATAATATTTAATTATAAACCAAAATTAATTAATAACTGTACTAATAAAGATTTTATAGTTTTTGGTACAAGTACATAACTAACGTTAAATGAAACTGAAAATTTGTAAACAAAGATTTATCACTTTAATTTGTATAATTTAAGTTTTTTTACATCTTCAAAATAGTTACTCAATTTTGTTTCTACATGGCAAACGTCCGTGAAATTTAGAGTTCAAATTCTGAATGCCGATCTGCAAGCACACCTGTTCGTTTTACATTTTGTCTTGCATTGATGTCGGATACATTCCTGTGTTCTTAAAATACTATTTAGAGTAGCTACCTCCCCTTCTGAAGTGATATTGGGTTTTCTTCGTGACCTAACTAAAACAATAGTTGGATCCAATAAATTTGGTTTTCAAGGATTGATTTCTAATCTTATGCATATATGTTTTAAAAATCCACTTTCAATGTCTACGACTTAAAAAAAAAAAAATTTATTTATTTTTATTACCCATGCGTTTAATACGAAGATGATTAAGGTGCTATAAAAATAATAGTGTAATTTCTCGGTGATTCACGAGTGCGATCTGCATCAGGAATGCTTAGACGTACTGTGGTTTCAACACTAAGAATATCATATTTTCTATGTCATGTTTTAATCATTTTTTTGAGTCTGTTTTTCTACATTGTGAGCAAATGATTGACGCGCATTAAGTATATTTTGTTTTCGTTAATCAACTCAATAAATACTATTAACCCAGATGGTCAATCTGTTGGTTTCCGCCATCCATGTTGCCAACATATCTTCCGCGTCCCAGTTTGTACGTTCTATAGGCCCCTGACTTTGACTATGTCTTCATTTTCCATGTATTATTTTAACATCACCCCATATAGTATGTAATTCGTTAATTACACTATTAACAAAATCTCTCCTGTTATCGATATCAGTCATATCCCCCTGATTTTTTTTGAATACGAACAATATTAACAGTTGGTGGTTGACAATTATGGTTTTTAACATTTTGCCGTTACGAGTTAGTTATTATTCTAATAGTTACATTGTAAAGCTGATCCCATATGACCTGCAACATCATAATCACTAATGCTTTTGTGTAAAAGAACGATGCTTGATTTTGCGAAAATTACCTAATAAACTACGGGAATTATAACAACTGTTAGGCAATGATATAATTTCCTTCGACTATTAGGAATTGTCATCATTTTCTAGGAATTGTTGTAATTTCCTAGATTGTCAACATTTTCGGTAACATTTACAATGGGTCCGAGGGTGAAATCACAGGCTGTTGTCATATGCAAGTATACAAAAAATTATAAAAATATACTCTTTTAAAAGTTTAAAATTACAAATGTTAAACCATTTTTTTTATTTTTAAGTTATTATTGGGCAATTCACCTCTTTTTTCAACAAAAACAAACCTACCACTGAGCTGAAGAAGCTAGTATGGGGTCTTTATAGGAGGAAAGTATAACCGTATCATCAACGTATACGCATATATATATACATATATATACATACATGTTGCTGTAATCGTATTAGCTACTTGGGAAATGTCTGATGTATATATGTTGAATTAATGGGGGGCAAGGTCACTTCCTTGAGCGACTCCGGCTTGTATAGGGTATCATGAGGAAATTGAGTTTCCTTGTCTGACTAAAAATGACCTATTAAATAAGTAGGAACGAATGATTAAATAGTAGGGGGGCTGAAAGAAAAAGTTTTAGCTTGTATAGGAGGCTGATATGCCAAACTCGATCAAACGCCTGAGCTAAGTCTAAAAAGACTCCAGGGCAAAATTCCTTATTTTCGAATAAGGTTGCGATTTTGTCTGTGAATCTATGAATTTGATGTATTGTTGAGTGATTTGTTCTGAATCCGAATTGCGAGTGAGGTATTATCTTATAAGAACTAATTATGGGTCTAATTCTTTTTAGTAAAATTGTTTCAAATACTTTTGCTAGTGTGGAGAGTAGACTTATCGGCCTATAGGAGGTTGTTGAATTTTTAGTTTTCATAGGATTGTGTATCAAGATTATTATAGAGAATTTCCACGTAAAAGGAAAATAAGAAAGTCTTAGCATTGAGTTATAAATGAATGTGAGGAGAAATAGTGTTTTGTTTGGTCGTTTTTTGTTTTGCTTAAATATTTTGTTTCAGATTAGGTCGTAACCCGGCGAATTCCCTACTTTTAATTTATTTATTATATATCGTTTGTAATTGTGTGCTTTGTGGGAAGGGACATAGGCAATGGGCTGTCTGCCAAGAAAGTTTTTTATTTCATCTAGGTGCTCAAGATTGAGGATTATGTTGAAGTGGGGAGTAAAAGTTTTCGAGAAATGGTTTCCGAAAAGGTCAGCTTTATTTTTATCTGAGATGACTAGATGACCGTTTGGGTCGTTTAGAGGAGTATATTGAACTTCAACTTTAAAGATGTTTTTAGTGATTTTCCACAGAGAGCCGTCTTTTGTGTTAAGCGATTGATATTTTTCCTCGAAAAATTTTGATTTGTGTTTTTGTACTTGCTTTTTTATTACGTTGGTTAGATTGTTTAGTATGCATTTATTGGAAGGTAGATTGTGACGTTGCCAACGTGAACGGGTCCTACGCTTTGTTTTTATTAATTCTTGTATGTGGGAGGGAAGAGAGTTTTTGAATAATGAATTTTCCACAGATGTGTTTGTTTTAAATGATGAATTGTATACAGCGGCCTGAATTGAAGATGTGAGATTTTAGACTGCGTCCTTAATTTGTTTATTTGTTCTGAGCGAGATTTTTTAAATTAGTTGAGTTTTGAATATTTTCGGAAAAGAGGTACCAGTTGACTGGTCCTTTTGCTAGAGAAGGTCGCTGAGGGTTTAGAGATATCTGACCGTTTATTTGTAGTAGAACTGGGGTGTGGTCACAAGCTGGATAATCTAGGTTTGTATTGTATAATTTATATGTCTAGGAATTTTGAATAGAAATAGGTCAAGTGTATATGGATGTCTATTACGATGTGATGGCCAATATGTAGGTCCCAGGGGAGATATGTCTTTTGTTTTGAAGGAAGTTTTAGAACATACGTCTCCGAATGTTGATGACACGACATCCCCATTGAGAATGTTTTACATTGAAATCACCTCCAATGAGTGATGTATTACCGACTGAATTTAGAAATTGTTCAACTTGCTGGATACATATTGCAGGTCTTGGAGACAGTTTATTGAGTAAATAGTTGGTTGTAGGAATATGATTTAGAGTGATTTGTACTTTTGCGGTTTGAATGGAATTTATCTGAAGATTAGGCAAGGATTGACAGTGTATTTTTGTGGAAATTATAATAGCGGATCCACCATGGGCGGTTCCGTCGGGATGATCGGCGCGATATACTTTATAACCAGGAAAGAAATTTTTGAAGTTAAGGGTGCAGTGAGTTTCGGAGATTTGTGCAATGTCTATATTTTTTTCGATAAATAAATGTAATAGTTCGGGCTCATCACTTTTGAGTCCATTTGCATTCCAGAGGAATGAATTTAAATTAGTATTTTTGTTTGTCATTTTTTAAAGTTAGTTAGATACTTTGATTACGATTGGAGGAAATATAATTTTTTGACTTTTTTTTTGGTTTATTTATATTGGCTTGTGTTTGATTATTCAATAGGGCCCTTTAAACGAACGCTTTTACTCGCGTGTCATGCATGCAATCAATTGCAACGGATAGGCACGTAGCGCGCTAAGAGTGTGGTAGCAAATTAACGAACACTCCAGGTGCTCGTTCTTTACCTGGTGGTCTAGGAATTAGTGAACGAATAGTTAATTTGAACTATTCACTTTGATGAACTATTCTGAACTGTTTCAGTACCTGTAACTTAACAGTTCACAGTTCGAAAAAAATTGGTAGCATTGTATAAATAAAATAGTTCGCGAACTTTTTAAAAAATTCTCTGTGGTTCGTTGTTCGAAATCCTATAAATGGTAAACAGCTATTTACAATTAGATAAGAAATATTTAATTGCCCATAAGTAGTGTGAACTACTATTGAACTGTGTACTGCTGTACTAATAGTGATAAAATGAATAGTTCATTACCAAACAATATCAGTATGATCAATAAAATTAGTGAATTACGTGAACTTAAGAATAGTTCAACTATTCTTAATAAATATAAGAATATTATATATATATATATATATACAAATATATAATGATACTATTCACTTAAATGAACTGTGAACTAATGAAATAAACTAAATTTTCCATCTCTACTAGGAATATAGGAAAGCGTGGTTGTATAAAGGGTAAAACTGTAACTTTCACGCACGAATGGCGTGGCGTGTGGCGTGTTGAAAATATCAACACTTGCAGTAAATTATCAGATGATGGGTTTTTTATCACAAAAATAATAATTATTATTATTATAAATTATTTTTATTAATTTATTCAGTGGTGCTTAGCTTAATGTTTTTTCTAAATAGTAAGTTTCCTACTCGTATATAGTGATTTTTGATTGCACAAAAAGGAGGACCTAGTACCTATATTATGGAAGTGTAAAAAGTAATAAAATGTACAAACAATATATTAAGAAAAAGCAATTGACAATCGCGTGTGCTGCTACAAGTATTTCAACATCAAAGCTAAGAAAAAAAAGATTGCAATTGGTGAAAAATTGAAAACTGGATAAAGCTTAATTTTGTAATATACCTTTACTCAGTGAAATAAGAGAAAATAACCCAGATGATTTTAGGAATTATCTTAGAATGGATTCTGTATCATTTGATGTTTACCTTGATACCTTAATAATGTATATTGATATCTGGACTATCGGCATCGATGATATACATAAATCGATAACTGCTTTTTAACGATAGTTAATTATCTTTCATTCTTGGCGTGTGGAGAAATCATGTACATGTAATTTAAACAACACTCCAAGATTCAAGAATAAACGCATAGAATACTCGCGATCTAAGTCTGTGGGATAAATTATGTTTAAACATGCACTCTTTCCCGCGAGTTTGGAATGCCACGCCCCAGTGGCGTAGCCAAGGAGGGGATAAGGGGGCTATAGCCCCCACCCATGGGCCGTGTTTATATGTATAGTGTATCTATGTACTAAACTAGTATACTACTATTTTTATTTAAGTATTTTAAATCTTTGGTGTTAACTAAATTTTGACGATTAACGAATAACAGGTGTTTGTCTTTGACGTAGATATTACAGATTACTAATACTTCTAGTTTTTACCATGATTATCACTATCATATCCTTTTTATATCCTCTCTTGCCTTACTTATCCAAAAAAGTGATTAGCCCCTCCCATTTAAACATCCTGGCGCGTAGCCTGCGTACACTGCCACGTTCCAATCGCGCTAGAAAAAAGCGTTCGTCTAAACGGCACTATTGTGTGTATTAATATACGATATATTGCGATAGTGTGAATCGATGTAATTAAGTTAATAGGCTGCCACCGGCTGATTATCGAGGAGCTCGAAATCAACAATAATTTATATCTCGGTTTTGTTATTTAATTAGCAATTATAACTATCAATATTTTTTATTCTGCAGGGTTAGGTGGTTTAAATAAAATTCTGTATGCTGATGGAAATGTTCAGGACAGCTTTCTGGTTTTTTTTGGTACCATGAACGGCTCCGTAGGTATTTTTGTTGCAGAGAAAGAGTAAAAATATAGGGCACAAACTGAACAGCATTAAAACACCTGCGTTTTATACTACTGATATGCGGTTAGAAAAAAAAAATAAAAATTTAAAAAAAAAACCATTCAAAATTATCAAAGTTACCTCATTTTACAGTACTTTTATATAAATAAAATAATTGTAATAATTGTATTACAAAATATCGTATGTTTAATATTGCTTAAATAATAATAAATAATTAAATAATAAATAAATAAATAATTATCTAATAATTAATGAGATATTAGTACAACAAAATTGTACGTTTCATATTAAACTAAATTTTATGTCAAGGATTATTATTTTTTTAAGGGAGACGAAGCGTACTTTCAAAATACAATAAATTACCAAACAAAGATAAATCATCCAAGAAATTTGGTTTAGAAGAAAATATTAAAGCAATAAATAATTTTTCCTCTATCAATGTTAACCATAATACGCGCAAAGAAAATTTAAAAAAGATCGATATAACTTTGACAGAATCTTCTGACCGATCAGATAGTACTTCATCTGAAATTCGCAGTGAAAATGAAATTAGTGACAATGAAGATGAAGAAAATGGTAATATATTGTTATACGCTTTTTATATACATAAATTCCTTATATTATCTTTTCTTATATATATGAACAATTATGTATTTATAATTAATTACACAAATTTTAAATGTTATATTGGTTCAATTAAATAGAACTAAAAGAAAAGGATAATGTTAAAACAATTCAAACAAATAAACAATCTAAAAGAAATAATGATGATGTTAGATCGGCGACCAATAATTTCAAGGATACTATAGGAACTACACAATTATATAATACTAAAAAGGATGATTTAGTTAGCGACAGTGGGAATTCTACTGGAAAAGATTCTAAAATAATGCAGTCGTCAAATGCAACTAATAGTTTTTCTGCTATTAAAAGTAAAATGGCTGAAATAAATCAACAATTTCCATTAAACCAAAATACTAATGAAACAAAATTATTAAAGATAAAATCAATAGAAAATTATGAAGATGATAATGATATAAAATCCAGTAGCATAAAGTTTGAGTCAACAAATTACTTGAATGATAAAAATCAAACATTCTTGGATATTGCACAGATTAAAATTTTGATTGAAAATCATTACGATTTATTACAAAATAAAATGGAAGATACAATCAAAACAAAGGAAAATATATTTAGGTAAAAAAATATTATTTAATTAAACTTAAATCACAATTAACATATATGTTTAATTATTATTATTTACAATTATGTAGGGAAGACTTAACTAAAAAAATGGATGATGTTATAAGTAAGCAAAATTATAATTTTGAAAAACGGATTGAATGTTGGCACAATGAAATTTTTACTAAAAATGAGTTAGAATTAAAGAATCTAATGAAAAATATGTAAGTATTTAAAAAATTAAAAAATTAATTAATTTTTAAATTAACGATTGAATATTAATACAAATCAAGTTTATTTTTTTTTAGAGATCTTTTAATTTAGTTGTATTTGATATTCTAGTTCTAATTATTAATTTATCTTCAGAAACTATAATTTTTGTTTTGTGTGCTTTTTAACTCCAGTAGACTGTGAATTAAAAATTAATGTATGCATAGGTATTATTTACCCTAGTCGATCATCAGTTTAAATATGTTTTTGTTACTAATTTAACATAATATATAATTGTACCCTAACATTAATTGAAACATAACAATTAACATGAAATTTCAATTTAAATAATTTTAGCTATTAAACTGTATATATGTAATATCTTTTTAACTCATACCTACTAGGTACTTTGTAAGATAATTTTTATCAGATCATTTGATGATAGATTAAAATCGTTCAATAAGTAGAGTAAACAATTATTATTAAGATTATTTTGTCAGTATATTTAAAATACGCTATAAATATAATTAAAATGAAAATTTGTTTTTGGTTTAAGTCACACCAATGTAATATAATATTTAATAAAATTTACTTATTAGGTTTCTATTTCTATACACCACAGAATAAACTAAAGTTTAGCTTTATTGTGTAACTATTAGTGATGGGTACTACGAACTATTCTATAGTCCAGCACAATCGAATTATTCGATAATTTTCAAAATATTTGATTCTTCTGAATTATTCAGTAAAATTTGAATTAAACTTGAATTAACTTAAAAAATGCTTATTTTATTTTGAGATACCTAATCGGTGATTAGGTATTTAATGTGATAACTGATTACTGATAAGAAAAACTAACAAAAAAAAAGTTTTAATCAGTGATTAGGTATCTAATGTGATAACTGATTACTGATAAGAAAAACTATCAAAAACGTTTTTGTCTGCTAAGTCGATACTGAAAGGAAATACAGTTGATGTATATTTATATTTACAAACGGGCATTGTTGGGTTGGACTTTGAAAAAAAAATTTCAAACGGGCCTGGTCGGACTAGACTTAAAAAAAATAAAATTTGAACCGGGCCTGGATAACGATAATTTATAAGTTAGGCCGGATCGGGCCGTAAAAAAAACGGACCGTGCTGATCTCTAGTGCCCATCACTAGTAATTATACTGTTCTTATCATGTACCTGTTAATTTTATGCTTAAAGTATTCACATTTTTGAAATTTTATATTTTCTAGACAAGAAAAAACTGAACACTTTTTAATTGAAAAATGTGACCCAAAATATGTTCAAAATATTTCAAACTCTGAACAAATGTGTGCAGAAAACTTAATTAAATTTCAAAAAGATTTAGATGTTTATTCAGAAGTATTTAAAAAACAGATACAATCAGAAATTGATGTGATATCCGACAAATTAAAAAAAGAGTACAGTATAAATTCTGAAATTATAACTGATAGTTTAAAACAAGGATTAGAGTCATATAAAAATGTTGAGATGGAAAATATAAAACGATATTTTGAACATACTATTGAAAATATCAAACGTGATACAGATAATGATATTCATCAATTAAAACTAGAATTAAAAGAAAAACTTAAAAGTATTTCTAAAGACTTTTTAAATAATGTTGCACAGCAATTGGATTTGGTGTTACAAGAAGAAATCAATATAGTAAAAAAGCGGGTTCATGAAAATAGCTTATACAATGTTAATACTGAAACATTCAATCATAAACCACTATCTAAACAATATTTGAATTCAAAGTAAATAAAATAAAATTTAATGCTTATTCTATACTTAGTTTTATTATATAATTTTAGATGTACAACTGTAGACATACATAAGGTTAATTATAACTCCTTAATAAATACCATTCAACATTGTTCAAATGAATTAAATGATGCTCTTAAATTGATAAATAAAATGTCAACAAATGAATGCACTTCAGGTAAATGTATTAAATTTACAACACTATAAATTAATATTTTTGAAATTATGATATGTAAATGCTTAAATTATCCTTTACTCTATTTTATTTTTAATAAATTTTAATTTCATAATTTTTGAGATATTACAACACCATGTGAACAATTTAAATATTCTTATATTTAATCATATTTATTTTAATAATTTTATATTCAGAACATAATATAGATTTATATCCCAAGAAATGTACAGTTTCGTGTCAAACTGAAAATATAGTAATTTCCCATAAAAAACCAAACTTCCATGAATATGGTTATCCAGAGTCATCAAATACACCTTTATTTCATAATTCATATGGTTAGTTATTTTATTAAATTAATATTAAATTAAATATATTGAATAATAAATAAAAAATAAAAAATATTATTTTTAAGATACTTACACAAATTATACAAACTATTGGAATAAGGCAAAAATATATGAAGATTTATATTCAAATAGTATGCCAAAATATTCACAAGTATTTAACTCATTAGATATTTTATGTCAGGTATTAATTTTGCTTGTGTTGTTTATTGACTATTAATTTTATTGGTGTACTATTTTTAGGAAGAATTGAAAGTGAATGCAGCAGAACAAAATATATGTAATTTAATTGATACATTTAACAACCATTTAAAACATCCAAATGTTTATCATATTCCAAATAACAATAATAGTAAGATTTTAATCATACTAAGTATATTACTCGTATTATAATAAGTAAAATTTAAGCCTGTTACTATAGGGTTGACAAATATTTATAAGGCAAAACCGGGACAATACATACACAATGTTGAGTAATATATTTTTTATACAACTTTTAATATATTGAAAGGATCAGTGGTGTATACAAGGGGGGGATGTGAAGATCGGATCTCCCTCTAGGCCTTTTTATAATGTTATAAAATGTCTTTAGTGTGAGGGCGTTTGAAACGTACTTTAAAAAAAAAATTTGTAAAATATAATATATTATATATTTATATGTGTAAATTATAAATTATGTTTTTATTATATATTGTTAATCGATTAAGTATTAAAAATGCACTTGATATAAAATGGTCGAATTTAAACAATACCACATTTCCTCTAAACGTCCAAACCGGGACATATGGACGTCCCGAAAACATTTTTCGGGATACCGGGACGCGAAGGCTAAAACCGGTGTCAATTCCGTTTTTTCGGGATGTATGGCAACCCTAGTTACATATCATTATAAACATTATTCATGTTCATTAAAATTATTTGAGTTTTCTATTACTTTTTCAATATTTAATGCAGTAGGTTATTTTTATTTTTAAAAAAAGGTTGAATTTAAACTAGAAAAATCAATATATACTCACTAAAATTTGATAACCAGCATTCGGATTTTATAGCATTGAAATGTACTGAAATAAATATGCACTTTAATATGACCAAAAAATTTTAAAATATGCCCTAAAAACATATAAAATAGCAAAAAAAAAAAGATATGTAAATCGAAATTTGATTAAATGTATTATATTTTACTGACAGTTTATTTTATTTTTTGAATTAATATTAATAATATAATCATAGGAATTAATATATTTATAAGAAAAATAAAAATAAATTACCTTCTTCAGTTAAAAATTTAAAAAACTGTGACAAAAATAAAAATGTAAGAATTTTTTTTATTACACATAAATTAATACTACTTTTTATTTTATACAAATCATATTTAAGAAAAATACAAAAAAACATTTAATTATTATACATATTAGAAAAAAAAGTACCAAAAAATTAAAATTAGTAGTAAAAATCTAATATGTATAAGTTTATGTCTAGTATATAAGTTCTAAAATAGCATAATTTAATTTAATTTTTCAAGCCCAGATACACAGAATAAATTTATTTCTCACTGATTATTTTATCTGTATCTTATATTATATAATATAATAATTAAATCTATACCAATTAACAAAGGCTATAAAATCTGAACCCTAGTAGTAATAGATAAATAAAGTATATTACGTATTGTACCCAGCGGCGGATTAACCTACCGGGATACCGGAAAAGTTCTCGGTAGGCCGGTAGTCATATCACAACACTAGGCCAATGTACTTGGATTAAAAATTATTTTATAAAATAATGTATTAAGTATATTGTATTTAATTGTAAGATTGTGATAAAAACCTAGTGTAAACGTGATGTAAACAGTTCTATGAGGATTTAATCCATGAATAAAGAAGACTTTTATGGAAAATTATTATTATTGGATGGTGGGCCGATCATACAGTAATTTCCCGAGCCGAAATTTTTAGCCAATCCGTCGCTTATTGTACCTATAAATCATAAATATTAGTTATGTTTATAAACTAAACATATCTGCCTGCACAAAATACCAAATTATTTTAATCATTATTATTATTTTTTTAGTATATCAAAACAAGTTCACCAGTATTTATCACCCACTTACTTCAAAACAAATAGCATACAACCGGACAAAGCATTTAAGAGAATGGCTTCACAATACAGACTTGAATAATAAATACAAATGAATAAATTTATTAAACTATTATAAATTTATATTAATTATTTTAATAATTTATGTTATTTCTAAAGTTTAAAACATAAGTAAAAACTTATAAGCAATAATATAATATAACACATATAACTAATACAATAGAAATGTCCATTATTTTTATTTATTAATTTAAATAAGATGAGTTGATACAAAAATATTTGTACTTATAGTTGAATTTACATCTAAACATTAAAAATATATTTTTATCTCCATTAGAAATGTACTTAAACTGTATATTATAAATTACCAATAAATAATTTTGAAATTAAGAGGATCCCACACCACCAAAAAACATGTATGAAAACGTGTTTACGCATTTCAATATTACGGCTTACTGAGTAGTTTTAGAGAAAAAACTTAATACAAAAGTTGTAGAGAACAATATTTTGGATATAATGACATAGCCTTTTTTTTTAAATCATCCCTAGAAAAAAAGTTACAAGCATTTGAAAAAGTAAAAAATTGGTTTTTTTGTTTTGATTATAGTTTGTTAAATACTGAATGTATAAAAAAACAGATGTCATTATCTCCAAAATCTTATTCTCTACAACTTTTGTATTAGGGTTTTTGCTCTAAAATCACTCAGTGAGCCAAGTTTTTGAATCTAAAAATTCTTAAAACTAAGATTTTACGCAAAAATAAAATTATATTACGGCCGATGTGTGCTGCTCTCATTTCTAGCGGCAACTTTATTAGTCCCCTCTTTACTACGACTCGCGACCTTTGCATCGACAGCCGGCAAAAACCGGTCTGTTATCGGCGTTCCGTAGATCGAAGCCCACAACTAATTATAACTTATAGCTAAATAATGTATTTTCATAAGATGAAAACAATAAATGATATTATGTTAATCAATATAATACATATTATTATTTTTGGTGGGCAATAGCTTATATAATAGCGGCAAACCGCCGAATTCTGACGTGCTTAAAAACTGTTTTTTTATTATAAAATATATTTTTGTTTACAAAAATAACCTTCATAAAAATTATAGAGTATACTGAAACTTAGTAAAGAGTATAGAGCAATTTATTAGGACTCGATTCTAGATATACAGGGTGGGGCGTGGTTACTTCCTTATTTTAAAAAATCATAACACAAAAAGTATTGGCAATATTGATTTAATTATTTTTTCTGTGTATAGAAGTATATTTAAAGTTTTATTTTATTTGGTTTTAAAAACGACATCTCGAAGGTGGCTACCGTTCTCATCAATGCACTGAGATAGTCGGAATTTGAAATTGTTGTCCACTTTTTCCAGCATATCTGTGCTTATGACGGCGATAGCAGCACGTATATTGTTTTTGAGATGACGAAGGGTCCTTGGACGATCAGTGTATACCAACGATTTAAGGTAGCCCCATGGGAAAAAATCACATGGGGCTAAATCTGGCGATCGTGCTGGCCACTGAAGATCACCTCTAAGAGAGATGAGCCGTTCGGGGAAATGTTCACGCAAAACATTCATTGATCTTCTTGCCGTGTGAGCTGTGGCGACTAGAAATCCTTAAAGCAGCCGAAGTTTGTGTGCAGATCGCCTAGGGGATTTCAAAATCGCCGCTTGTTTTCTATCAATGTAATCAATTTAAAATATTTTTAGAATCTGAAAATTGTTAAATTATTTAAATTATTTGGGCATTAGTAATTAAAATAGTCATACGAATTATAGATAATGATGGTTGTTCATAAATTAATAAACTGCGCTTCCTAATGAACTTTTGACGGTGGCAAAAATATATATAATTTGTATAGTTTACATTTTTACAATTTTTTAACTACTAACGGCGGTAACGTTTTATTTTTGTTCTTCAGTATATAATTATATAAGGATTTTGTGAATACCGTTAGTGAAATATTCTTATAAATTGATATAAAAATGTGCTATGTTCTGTAAGCATTAAATCATCAGATAGGTAATAGTTATATTTTTTTTTTTTCATTCGGAATGTCTTATTTATAACTCTAAAAGTAAAAATGTGTTAAACATTGTTTAAAATATATTATAATAATGATTTTATAATCTACATGTTGGTGAAGACAGTTAGGCTAGCAATAATCAGGGCCGTGGAGAGCGAGTAAGGGTCCCAGGGAAAAATTAATCCAGGCGCTTCTCGCATGAGGTATTTAACTTGCCACTGACATCCAATGACATTTTTTAAAATGTGTATACTAAATATAGGGGGGATAGATAGTTTTTTTTGTTACAGGGAAATGTTTTAATGGGGCCACCAAAATGAAAAAAAAAATTTGCTCGATTTAGTCGCACAACACATTCAATATAATACGATTTAAAAATAGAACATTACAAAAAGATACAGAAGTATCTTATAGTACAAAATATAATACAAGTCATAATTTATTAATATTTTATTTTAATACAAGAAAAGATTTTTTAACACTTTACTTTTGATAGCCGCTTTGTCAATTATTTCATCCGCGTCAACTCCATTTAACAATACTCAGTACTCATGAGCATAAAACTTTCCAAACGGTCTTGTGACAATGTACTTCTCAAATATGATTGGACGTATTTTAGTTTAGAAAAATCTCGCTCGCAACTTACTTGAGTAACGGATAGAGAAAGTAGTAATTTGTAGCAAATATAAAGGGCAGGATAGGCGTTAGTATACAAATTGTATTATGACCGAGACGTAGTGAACTTGGTCAGGCTCCGGGCCCCGAATATTAAAAATATTGCGGCAAAATATGATGTACTATACACGTATACGCGTATATGCATTTTATGGTTCATAGTACTTGATGAAGATTCATGAAATAATAATTTGCGATCCCGAACTAGCGCTCGTCAGACCGGCGCGCGGTCGCCGGCTACGAATGATGGACGTGTCGACATATGCGCTCACGTGCTTGCGCTTCTTGAAAATACCTAATAGCGCGTTCTATCGGTCGTTGTATACGTTTTATTTTTGGTGTGGTGTCCTCTACAGTGGCGTATTTTCAAATTTTTTGTGGGGAGGGGGTCTAAATATTAAGTACCTATAAGTTTATAATATAAAAAAAACACATACGAGTTATGATGTAAATATGTAATAACTATATTATTTATATTAAATTATGTATATTTCACTACTATTATGATTTATTAATACAAATTAATAATCAGCGTACCTACTAATATAATCATATAATAATTATTATTATGTTACGTCGTTATCGTCGTCGGACTCGTTTTCGTCGTAATTGTCGTCGTCGAACGGCGACGATGCGACAAAAATAACCAAAAGTTAAACCAAAGTAAAAACCCATAATATAAAATTAATTTTCTCTTTCTCGGTACCTACATACCAAGTGTTTTTGACTTTTTAAATTTTTTTCTGGGGGGGTCGAGACCCGGGGAATCTCCTCCCTAAATACGCCACTGGTCCTCTAAGTAATATACATATTTAATTATTATATTTATTAATTCATATTTTAATTATATTTAATTTAATTAAATTAATTTATTAATAATTTAAAAAAAAAAACTATTGCTACTGAAATAAACATAAACATCGGAATATGCCATAATTAACATAGTTAATTTTACTGTATATATTGATTAAGTTAGAAATATATGTTAATATAATCTACTGTGATTTATACTAGTCAGTGACGTAACTAGAAATTATTTAAAGTGGGGTCTAACAATTTTATTAGGTAATTTGTTCTCTAAATATAATCATAGTAAAGGATAATCATTGGGGAAGACAAGATTGTGCATTTGCCTTCCCTCTCTTCTCTAAAAAAATAATATTAACATAAAATTGAATAAGTGTTACAAGACCAAGACTTTAATCAACCATAATCTTAGTCTAGGTCTTGGTTTGCTCATTACTAATACAATGTACCACATCTACAACTTAAACATGTATAAATTAGGATTGGCTAATTATATAATTGTAATTAAGTATCCCTTTGCCTTTCTGCCATCACTTATACAGCCAGAGCCATCCTAAGGATTTGTAGGACTTGGGGCAAATTAATTTGGAGGCCTCTCAATCATTACAATAATATAGGTAAGATCAGGGGCAGAATTAAGGGGAGGGAGACGGGGTTTCATCCCCGGATGTAAAATTGTAGAGGGTTTAATTTTTGTAGAAAATAATAGTTGAACTACTATTGACAGCTAGTTTGATATTTTTGATTTTGTTACTGATAATGCGTTTAAAATTTTATAAGTATGGTTGTATGCTAATTATTAGAAAAAAAATTGTAGGGAAGGGTATTTTATTCTTGGTCTATGATAGGGCGCAATTTTAACATTTTCCCTTGGCGTAAAAATTCCTAGTTCCGCCCCTGGGTACGAGTATGTTGCAAAAGTACACACCATGTTTGTGAAATGTAGGTAAATATAATTTTCCAAGCCTTCATTTAAGTGCATCGATACAACAATTTACATTTTTAACAACTTCTCAACAATGTATTACCAGTCACTACATTTAATAGTCATAGAAAAAGGCCTTGGATGTTTTGGATATTGTTCCGTCGATATTTGCGTTAACAAATTTCTACGTAAATTTGAGTAAAATATATTATTCTTCACAGTTAAAATTATAACTAGGTATTTAGAAATTAGAATAACTGAAAAATTAGCCTGTTTAATAGCACTTGAATATAAATTTAAGTTAAATTTTATTTAGTTAAATTTAATAATATTTCATAAACAAAAATAGTTTATAAATAATTATTATATATTATAATATATTAATTTCGATAATCTCTAATGGGTAACAACGAGTATATCTAATCAATCCGGACTATAAGGGGACACTTTTAAATTTTCCTAGTCTGGGATCTGTGGTAAAATGATCCTGTTGCCTCCCTCCCAGCAATAGTCCTGTATCCATCAAACTAAAATATATTTATAATTTGATTTGTTAAAAATAGAGCCAGTATCATTATTATCAGCCGATGAAAATTAAATATTTGATTATGAGCTTATTTTAGAGTAATTAGTTTTGCTGGCCGTTAGTCCTCTTCTTTGAAGAAATGAAATATTTACATACAGTTCAGTATCCAGAAATGTTACTGGAATTCAACACCCCTTCACAGATAAATTTTAATTGTTAGAATATCAAGTATGTTCTGAATTATGATTTAAATATATAATCAGAATAAGTGCTGTTGTTGCAAAATTCTTTCTACATAGTGTGAATTTACATATATTAATTATTATTTTACCAAATAATTAGAAATAAAAATATTGAAAAAAAAAGTGTACTTAAATCAAAAAATATAAAACACTTGGAAAAAGTCCCGACTTTGGTACGGTGACGCTGCACAAAATACCAAGTCATAAGGCCATAAATATAAGATATAAGACTGGACGCCAGTACAAATTCATACACTTTTTTAAATAAAATAAATATATGCATGATCAGTACTTGTTTTTAGTATCATCGACACTAATTGATTATGTTTATACGGGAGTGGGATTTAAAATTTACTTTCATTCATTACGTAGGTAGGTACACGTACAAGCTATTTAGTTCATCAAGTTATTTACACTTAAAATATGTGATGAAGAGTAGAAAAGTTATTTAAGATATTACTTAATAGAAGGGCGTATTGCCTATGCGTTTAACTTTAAACGATTCTTAAAAAATACTTAGTCGTTATGTAATCAACAATAAAAAGAAAGGCGATACTCCTTCCAGTTACTCAACAGTATAAACACTATGTGTTAACTCACGTAATAATCAAACCAATCAATGTTTAGTTACATATCTCTATACCACGACAATTAAACGTTCCATACATACTTATACATTTACACAGCTAAGTTCATTTTAAATAATTTTTTATTTCAATAAATTAAAAGACATTTTTTTTAAATATGGAAAGGTGGATTAATAGAGTGGCAATTGTAACTGGTGCAAGTGGCGGAATAGGAAAAGCTATAACAATAGCTCTGTTAAAAAGTGGCATGGTTGTTGTAGGTATTGCTAGAAGAGAAGATCTTTTGGTGGTAAGCGCCCACATTTATAATACAATAGTTTCGCAATTATCTAAACGGATTATATTAATATTTGTTGTATTTATTAAATCTTAGAAATTAAAAAACGAAGTTTCCAATCTTCATGGTAAATTTTATTATAAATCATTCAATGTAAGAAATGAACAAGATATAATCGAATGTGTTCAATGGACTATAAAAATCTGCGGGAGTGTGGATGTTTTGGTAAACAATGTAGGAAATTTTGACTTGGCTGGATTAATTGGTAATTAAAAAATAGTTATGAAAAATTCACTTTCTAGGCTATATTTACTATAAATAAAAAAAAAAATTATTAGATTTAACTATTGAAGAAACAAATAGTACCTAGGTATTAAAATATTTGGCTGAGAAAAAATATGTTTTATTAATTTACTTGGATTTCTAATAATCCACTCAGGATTTATAGGAACTCATTATATACCTAACCTGGTCTTGGCAAATCATATGTGTGAAGCATAATATATAATAATATAGATTAACTTGGTAGCATGATCCGAACAGACTGACAGGAGACCTTATTTTGGTCTTGAATTTCAAAGAAATGTATTTTCAGTTTAAGAATTTTTTAATTTTCGTCAGCCAATATACAATATGCTGTTTCCAAAACATTTTTTGGCTATTAATTTTCAAAAATACTGTTTTAATTTTTTGTAATTAAATTAATTAATTCTAATTGAAAATACACTCAGAAAAAGGGTCTGAAACTTAAAAGAAAAAGTTAATACCGCTCTGAGTTTTCAATTTGTTAATAGTATGTATAGTTTTTTGATAAAAATACAGTTTTAACAGATTTTATGCATATGTCTTGTTGGTAATTAATTATTTAAAAATAAAATAGTATTAAATAATAATTAATATTCCAGATGAAACTATGGAGCATGCTAAAATGATCATGGAAACAAACTATTTAAGTGGATGTATTTTCACTAAAGAAGTTATAAAAGCAATGAAATCAAAAGGTATTGATGATGGACATATTATCAATATAAATAGGTAGGTATTCAAACTATATTAGTATACATTAAATACATGTTTACAAATTTATGTATTTGCATTTAATTCGTGCTTTACTCAAGCTTTCCAACATTGCCAATTATTTATATTTGTATGCGGTTAGTCAATAATGTAAGATTTGTTTGTATATAGATAATTGGTATTCCTTAAACTTGATATATTTTCTTTAATTGGTTCTTTAAAATATAAGAAATCATGGATTAGTAATTAATTATGGTATTTTCGAAACTTTGTTATTGCCTAAATTTATGAATCTAAAGAAGCCACTTATTAGATTCAGTATAAAATTATAATCATTAGAATTTTACAATGATTATACTTACAAAAACTCAAAAAAGTATTTATAAATGCTAGGTAGTTTATAAGATATGTTATAAAATTTAAAATAATTAATTTGCAATATAGTGTAGCGGGTCACTATAGATCTGAACCAACAAAAGCTCTCATACACAATGCTAGCAAACACTGTATTACGTTAACAACTGATACCATTAGAAGAATGTTAGTTCAAGACGGAAGTAAAATTAAAATAACAGTGAGTCCCTTATATATATATGTTACAGGCAAAGTATACAATTTAGGCATTTTATACATTGTCCAGACAGTATATAAAATGCCCTTCGTATATTGGGCAATATAGATAACAGATGATATTATTGATTAATTCATCTCAGTAGATATAAATTACACCACCAATCCTTTCTTGGCTGTGCTTCCTTTTCTTTTACATGATTCGCAACTATTTAAGTATAGCATAATCATATCTCTGGTGATATTTTTATATTTTCTATTTACCTCGTGTTCCATCCTGTTTCATCAACCATGTCCAATCGATAAATGAACCTTATGTATAACATCAAATAACTCTTCATTATGTACATAATATTTAATTTTGTTGTTTTCAGATACTGGTACAATTAACTTATTAACATCAGAAACTTTTAACACGTCATATTTTTTTAAAAGTTTATAATCATTCGGTTCCTTTTTCTTTGAATTGTTTTTTAATTGATTTTTATGTAAAATTAACTGATCAAATTTTAACTTGGTAAAAGATGAAGTATTTAAATCTTTTTTTTTTTTTAACAAATTGTTTAAATTTTCATTTAACTTTTCCATATTCGAATAAGTAGTTACGTACGCACTGAATAAATTAATCTGCACTATACAAACGATTCACGGTTACTAAATAGTTCATTTTTGAGAATAGGTAAAAGGCCGACTGCACGATAATCACTACAATTTAATATAACTTATAAATCAGTAAATATAGTAATAATATATTATGTCGCGTACACGCGTATATTTGGACAAGCGGACATTCCCATTGTAAAAATACGATAAGAACACACAATCTAATTACACATAATAATTTAACTTTATTATAACAATATTTTACGATTTATCATATTCATTAAATCATATCATTCCTTATCTATATTGCCCAATATACGAAGGGCATTTTGTATACTGTCCTTACAATGTATAAAATGCCCGGGCACTGTATACTTTGCCCATAACATATATATATATATATATATATATAAACAAATTTAATGTAATTTCTTAATACATTTATTTAAAATGTACTGCCACGGTTGTTTAAATAATTAATAACTAAATAATTAATATGTATGATTATTGATTTAATCTAGAGTTTAAGTCCTGGTTTAACTTTAACTGAGCATACAAAATCATTTCTGGCGTCAAAGCCCGAAATTACATTTGTAAGAGCTGAAGATGTTGCCAATGCTGCATTATACATTTTAGGCACACCACCAAGTATTCAAGTAAATATACATCATTTTGATTAAATTAACTGAAATGTTTGATTTAATTTATTTTAGGTATGCGAGTTAACAATAAGATCTGTTGGAGAAACTATATATTAATATTGAAAATATATAATTATTTATTATAATAATATACACTTCAATAAAACAAAAAATATCATAATTTTTTTTATCTCATAAATTAAGCAATGTTAACCATAGAATAAATTAATCTATTCAGTATGTATTATATATAATTAATTTAGAAGTAATAAATCTTTATGATTTCAATAATTGAAAACAAGACTCCAAATGTTTTTATTCATATGTTGCTTAATTCGATTTATATTTATCAGTAAATTATATAATAAACATGCAAGGTTTTTAAGGATCAGACATTGTATACTAAATTAGTTGTCAGCTTTGTTTCCTGTCTTTCAATTATTCCAGTTGAACAGACTTGAGAAGTGCATATGTGATCAGTAGCTTATATTAGAGTATGTTGAGAAAAACTAAAATTTTTCTTCTAGTAGCTATCTGTATCAGAAACTTGTAATACTATATTCATTGATGCTTAAGATGTAGATCGACCGATCTATACATTTGGAACTGTCACAATTCTCATAAAATTACTAAGAAAAATTAATGTCACCTTCTTAGTTAATTTATTTTTTTTCTAAAAAATGTATGATAGGTATGGTACATTGTATATAAATGTGAATAATAAAAAAATTTAATTAAAATGACACTGCAATGTTAGCCAAATAATTTTTATTTATTTTTTCTTCTTGGAATAGACAGTGTATATTTCCTTTCTTCTGAGATTGCAAAAACATGAAAAGTGTAAGCATATATCTATAAGGATCTAAAATTATAATTCTATATATTATTAAAATAGAGTGGAGTAGGATAATAATTAAAAAAAATAATTGTAAAATTTAATTTAAAAAAAAGTGTATTTATTACTTTCAACAATGTACCAATCTTACACAAAAATAAATACACTTAATTTTTAATCAGTTTTTGGAATAAGCACTGAGAATCCTGCAGATTCTGCAGCCAACTGTGCTTGCTTCTTCTTTTTAGCTTGTTTTACCTGAGCAGCAATTCGGTCTAAATCTCGCCTACCCTGAGAAGTCAATCGACGGCCATTATTATTATCAGCCTTCTCGATGAGTTTCATTTGCTCTAAAGATTGAAGAACTTTACGGGCAATTCCAGAAGAACTGCGACAAAAATGGGATGGTCTCACTCCATTACGTTTGCGTGCTGTAAAAAATAAATAAAACATGTAGTAGATGCAAAGAAAACAATGATTTTAATAATACTGATCATGATACAAAACTGAGGACAAGTACGAAACGTTTGTTTATTTGCAAACATAAATTCATTATCTAGAGAAATCCATTATTTAAATGAGCATAATGCATTATTTTAATAAGGAATGGTGCCAGGACCAAAAATCTTGACTCAAGAAACATTTCAGTATAGTACATGCTATATTAAATAGGTAATGTAGCTTATTTATAAAAAAAAGTATAAATAATTAATTTATAATTTAAAAAAATTATTTTAAAATGTTATTTAACAAAAATTATTTTAACTTTTAATATTAAGCAAAAAAGCCATAAAAATCTTAAGCACAAAGAAAAAAATCAATATTTTTGACTAGAACTTTTGCTGATTGAAATTTCATCAATTTTAGTTATACATTTTATTATTTTGTAAAGGAGTCCACTCAGGCCCTGATTTATGCATGTGCAGGCGGTGCACTAGCACAGGGCCCCCAAATTTGAAGGGCCCCTTCGGCCTTCATATTCTATACTTTGCTACCATAAATAAAAGATATTTTTAATAAGATTTAGTAAGTAGTAACTATAACCTATTTAAGGAGGCCGCAGCATGCGTAGTTTTCATACGGTTTACACTAATCACTAATAAGCCATTGATAGTTATATCAGTCGATGAGTTATCGGTCAGTGATAATACTAATAATACTCAATGATATTATCAATGGTAATAATGTTTATAAACAATAAAAACCACTTACCAAAAACTAAGACTTTTAAGTCTGTGATTTATTGTTGTTATTTATTATTTATAATGTCATCCAAAAGAAAATATGCTTCTAGATATGAAAAAAAAAAAGTTGAAAAACAAACGTGAAGAAGAAAACAAAAAGTTAAGCGGTTCACTATCAAAATCTGTTAACTGCTCTTCCTCTGAAACTATAGCCCCCAAAGTTAATAGTGCACAGGGCCCCTATGTCACTAAATCAGGGCCTGAGTCCACTATGATTCTTTTCATACTTTCTAATTAAAAATCATAGGCGTGACCAGACTTATAAAGCCAATGTTGTTAAAATTTTCCAAGTCTTCAGAAGTTTTTTTTATTTACTAAAAATTTAACACTGAAATTTTAATAATATTTTTCACTAAAATACTGTATTATTATTATTTATAATAACTAGGGAACGGATTTATATGTAAATACATACTTTTATTAAAAAGAGATATTTAATATGCGATAAGAAATATTTATGATTTAAATCATTCCTATTAATATGATGCTATTTTTATTTTACATATTTTTACATATTCAACTAATTTTTAAATATTTTTAAACATATTTTATAATTTCATCATTCATACGTCTTCTTCGTACAAAATTACAAGAAATTATTTCAAATTTAGATCTAGTAACTTCTATCGCTATTAGAAAAGCTCAAAATATTATGCAAAATGAAACATTAAAAACTAATTTATTTTTCATCTCAGAGAATTTTAGTTTTATTGCACATACATTTACAGATTTAGAAACAAAAATATGTCTTTAAATGAAAGTATACTAATTGTCAAATTAACGATTGCAAAGTAAAAACTCGTAAGCAGACCAATAGATGTTATAAAAAAGAAAATGCATGCTGTTAAAGAAAAAAATTCCAGGCTATAGTAATTTTCAATCAATCAATGACATAATGAGTTTCAGATACCCAAAATGGAATTATTGCCTTCTGATATAATGCGCTTCAATTATGTTTTAATCAATCGATGTAGGATGATGTGAAACAATCATTTAGCCATTTTAAAAATATTTTCAGATCTAATAGGCAACATTTAATATTTGATAATTTAATAATTATAATTTTTTTTTTAATTAAATTTTTTTCCTACATATTTGTATGTTTTTAGCACATATTTTATAAATTATACTTACAAACATATGTACATATTTCTGTATTTTTATTACATATAAATCCGTTCCCTAATAATATACTAACCATTGAAAATGTATAGACTAAGATTATGAAACTACAGTACTGATAATACTCAACCTATTATATTAGTTGATGTTCTACATCAGTGATTTCCAACTTTTTTTTAACCACATACTACTTAACACATTATGAAAAATATTCACATACCCCACTTGACTTAATAACCTTTTTTTATAATTTATTTTATTAATTTAAAATACTCAAGTACTTAAGAATTTAATGCACAAAAATAATATAACAAAATATTAACAGTTATTACTAATTATAATGAATATAAATTAATAATTTAATGAGATCGTTAATACTGTATTGAATGAATATGGATTTCAATACTGGACTTCATGTTGGTTATTTTGAGTTATAAGTTGTCTTCTACGTTCATTCAGTTCCCATCGTAGATATTGATAAGATCAGCGAATATAAAATTAACGAAATTATATTGAACGATAATAATAATAAAAATAAAATTATTTCTAAAAAAAGGTTATTCCATTTACCACAGATTCCAGTTATTTTATATTTTAAACCAAGGTATCTACAAATTTATTTAATGATTTTTATGAGTAATCATACCTCCAAAAATTTTGGTAAGAGATCCAACACCAACAGGCGACCTGAAGTATATGTGTCTTAAAGTGGCAGCACACCTAGTGAAATACCAATCTTCATCATATGGAGCTAATTCGTTGAATTTACCATTTTTCACCAAGTCAACCCATTCTGGGGGCTTCAACTTACCACTTCTAAATATAACAAGAAATAATATGTTTTACTTGTTAAATCATCGTTAATGACACTACAATACAAAAACCGAATTCTTTACTTTTTCAAGAATGCAGAAAAAGATGCAACAAATTTGTGCTGGTCAACATCCTTCAATGTAATCGACGACATCTGTAGTGCAATAAAAGAACAACAAAACAAAATATTATTAATAAGAATTTAGCGACTTGGCAAAATGTTGATATTTAATATGGAATGAAACGTGTTATTGAGGTTAAGAAAAATAATTTATATTTAACTAAAATCTGAAAAATCTAGAATAATTTACGATTAGATGATATTTCGATAAATTTAATACATTACCTTAAAGTAGTTGATCACTGAATAATTAAGAGAAATCAATGAATTTTGAAAAAATAAAAGACAATTACGAAAATAGCCAAATCCAAAGAGTCCGAACCTACAAAATTGTGGAAGTATAAAAAACAAATCAAAATGTGGTTAGATTACAGTGTTACCACTAATGAGCAACATTAAAATGTAACTATAGTATGTAATGGTGAATATAAAATCAAAGAAGTTGTAATTGAATTTTATTATTAAAATTCAAAGACACTTGCTTAATTTACTGTTATCATTAATTGATATTTCATTATATCTCATGCAATATAATATTTATTAAGTAATACTATCAATTGAATATTAATATCTGAAAATTTAAATATATTTTTAAATGCTTACATATTTGTAATCTCATTACTTAGGTTTCACTACTACACCGATTTGAATATTCTGAAATTCCAATGAACACTACCATTTTAATCCCAAATATGTAGTGTGTTCAAACATTCAGATCATTGCTTAATGTCTTGATAATAAAAATTATTAATCTTTATCCTGAAATGGAAGTGAAAATAATATAAGTTATTTGAAATTATATAAGAATCGATTTTGTCATAAAAAAAAAAAACAACAAAAGGATGATCATTTCTACGTGTAGAATTATGAAGTACTATTTTACAGTTCAAACAATTATTTTTGAAACCCAATTGTTAATGAGTATTTTAATATATTTTGATATTATATTAAGTGTCTAACTACTGAGTATCGTGTGCGATTGTAAAATTGTGTAATTCAGCGATTTCCAAAGTGTACGCCGCGCCGCCATTAATTATTATCGGGTCTAAAAACAAATGTTCCTTATAATTAGTCATGCTATGACTTGAGGATAAGCGCCTTTAAGAAAATCTTAGTTTAAAAAGACCCGTGAGTCGAAATAGTTTGGAAAGCATTTATGTAATTGTTAAATAAATAAAAATTAAAAATATTATATTTTGATAGAACATAGACTTTTCAGATATGTTTACCTTAGGGTTACCATACATCATGGCTTTGCCAGCACAGTACCAGTATTGATCATGACATCCCAATGTTTTAATATTTATTACTTACGAGCATCTACCAAAAAGTGTTAACACCCTTCCACACTGGGAAAGCTAAGTAATAAATCATAAAAGCATTGACTGTATCACTCAATATGTAACCATGTTACATATTGATCTTTAGAAAAATGTGTATATCTCTATCAGTATGGTGCAGATATTTATTAATTCAAAAGTAAAAATTACTCTGTCCTGTTTAAACCTACAGTATATTTTAAAAAGAAATAAAACAAAATAATGTTCACTTTATTTGTTTATTAAAATTATATTTTATATCTTTAAATAAATACAAAATATATTACATAAAATGCAAATAAAAAATAGTTAAAATAATAATTAATAATAGTTAGCTAGTTTGATAATAGATATACAATAAATAACGTCAGTTTGAATGGCAAAATAAAATTGTATTACATACTAATCAAACAAAATAATAACAATTGTCAAACAACAAAATAAAGAATAAAATAATAGTATTCATACCTATAACAAGAAATTGAATAAATATCTTAATTCAAACTAATTATTGTTGGAATTGTATATATTATAGAAAAATTATTATACATAAAAATATGTAGTTTATTTTAAATGTGTTATTTAAAATTCTAATGGAATATCAATGTAATTGCAACTTTAGAAAATAATTAGATTTTGATCTTAAATAAGATGTAAAATATTGACACACACATATAGTTATATTAAATATATTTAAGCATACAAACAAATAAATTATGAATATTTCTTAAACAAAATAAAAAGGAATTAATACATTCAAAAATAACTTTAATGCCCAAATTGTAAGTTATAATAGTTTAAATAATACAGGCGATATATATATATATATATATATATATATATATATATATATATTTATATTTATAAATATAAAGTAAAAACAGTAAATGAATCAACGAGTAACTCAGCACATCTAAAATTCAATAAGAAAACTTTAAGTTTGAGGCCCGATTTACATTAAGGTTCTTGGTTTGGTCCTATCAACATCGGTAGCACGTAATCCAATGTACACAACTATTGGTCATGGTCAGATCATAGACAAATTCTATCAGTCACGATTAGTAGATGCGCGATTTAGACCATGGTGATCAAGAGTTTATTGAATCATCAGTTGACAGTCACACACATAGATTTTCTGTAGACGAAATGTGGACACATTTTTTTTTAAATAAATTTCAATTTTTGACATCATTTTCATGTATTTCACTTGAAATTTCTAAAATATTTATAAAATTTAGCGACATTGTTTATTCATTGGAAACAGAACACTGAATATTATCTTTGACGAGTTTAGACTAATAAGTGAATACTGTCTTCTTGGTTTACTTTCTCTTTATTTTTCTTCTTCAGCAAGAATTAATGATATTTCATGAAAGTACGTGTACAAAACAACATTGAAATAGGTTTCGAACACGTCCACAAAAGGTTCACAATACGCCTGATCAGGAGCGTACCCAGGAATTTTTTATGAGGGGGATCTAAAATTTTTATTTTATCTGATAATGGGAAATTAAAATACGCTATATACTATTATTATACTATTTACTATTAAATCGTTGAATATGTAGAAATTTCAATGGGAGGTCCGGACCCGAACCCCTTTCCCCATGGTACGCCCTTGCGCCTAATGATGATGATAGAACCGACAAGATTTGATTGTCTATAACCAATTACGTGAATTTTACACCATAATCTTTGACCGTGATTGGACCAAATCAAGACTACTAATGTGAATCGGAATTAAGTAAGGAACAACTTTAAAGGTTCCTTTGTAAATTGAAATACTTTACAAACATTGTTGCATAAATATAAAAATATTTATAGATTTGACTAATGATGAAAAATCACAGATAAATAATTTAGTTATCTAACTTAATTTTATTATAATTTTTAATCAAAAATGAACAATCAATAATTTATCAATTAATGGTTGTTATTCGAGGAAAAATTACGTCAAATACCTAATATTTTTTAACATGTGCTTGCATGACATGTCAGATGGTGTGCGAAAAATTAATTTATGATGACAATATATGCATAGTTTTTCAGAACTAAATGAAATTGAAAACACACAATATATACACGTTTATAAATAATAAAAATACTAAATAACATTTAAATTATGACATAACCTGACCAAAATTATAGTAACAGCATTCCATCTGAATAACTAGGAAGCTAACAGAAAATGTTTAAGTTCAATAGTGAAGGATATAGAATTTAAATTAACACATAGGCGCAACTAAGGGGGGGGGGTACAATAGGGTTTTTAGCACCCTTGAGTTCAAATGTAGCACTTCTGTTTTTTTTCAGATCTATATAATCTATAGTAACTACAGTTACAATTTAACCACATTAATACCATTACTTATAATTTAATTCTTATATTTCATTTCTTATTTCCTGAAATTTAATTCTTATTAATGAAAAAACATGACATAACATTTTAAACCCAAGCGTCCCAAGCGACAAATATATATTAGCCTAAACTCGAGAACTGGGGGAGAACCAAACAAACCCTCCACCAACAGTAAAATTGCCACTAATTATGGAAGAAATAATACTTAATAAAATTATTTACTTAACATTTATTTAAATATAATTTAAAATAAAAGAATTACCAAAAATACCTAATATTTAGTATATGAGTAGCAATTTTTAATTAAGACTAACTTTTCATAAAAATTCTTTTGAATTTATGCTTCATATTTTCAACATAATTAAATTATTGTACTTATGTACTAACTAGGATTTGCAACGTATATCAAAACAATTTAATGAATAATGTTATTAGTAGCATCTTCAAATACTTTTTTATATAAAATACAACTTTTTTCAATTACAATTGCATCAATATAGCATCGATCCAAATTCATAAGAGCATTTGAAGTCACCCATTCATTATAATGAGGATTATAAACTTCAAACGTTTTTGAATAAGAATTATTACCTGTTTTTCCACCAAATACATAAATTAAACCATTCATAGATACAGCACCTATTAACAAATAATAATTAAAATATATATTATAGAATATGAAAATTACAGTAGTACTTCGATTATTTGAGGTAATGCTAGGGAAGAATCATACGGATGAATAATACGAATCAAAGTTAATAGACTTTTTTTTAACAAATTTATTTTAATTTTTCTTTACTTATTATTACATTTTACCTACCCTTGTTCAGTAAATACTTAATTTCATGTTATAAAATTATTAGGGCTGGAAATTTGAAGTAATCAGTCTTTATTTTTTGCTGTTTGAAATTATTATTCTTAAATTCATGATATCAGGAAAGTGAAAATGTTCCTACTTGCAAAAGTTCAGGAGGATACCAACTACCATAAATATATTTAAAATATAGTAAAAACATTATTTATGAAATCAATATAATTTGTTATCTTTAACCTATGTTCAATATACTGCTTATACACCTATATCTTAAGGTATATATGCATTTTTGGAAGAATAAGCACGGTTATTCGCAAACATGAATAATCGAGGTTCTACTATATACTTATTATACATATACTTATATATATACTTATTAGTTATACCTGAGTGTGATCGGGGAAAATTCAAATTAGCAACAGACTCCCATACTTTGGTTTCTGTACAATATGCCCATACACTTTTACAATAATTGTCATTTTCATTACCACCAATTATATAAATACTATTATTTAATGTGCAAACAGCAGATCCTTCTTTTTTTTCAGGTAATTGTAAAATAGAATTCCATGAATTACTTTGGGGATTATAAAATCCGGCTTCGGACAATCCAATCTATATACATAAAAAAATTAGAAAATAATTCATAAATTAGTATTATGTTATAAATTAACGAATATTAGTTCTTTTGTTTTTGTCAAAAATTATTATATTATAAATTAATGAATTGATATAATACATAATATACAAATTATTAAATTATATTTTACGATAAAAATTAAAACAAATCATCATAATTAAACCTCAAGATAAAAATTGTAATAAATTAGAACAAACACTTACAATATAAATTAGTCCATTAACACATGCGACAAAAGTATCATTTTTTAATGTAGCACATCCTCTAACTTTACTTTTGAGGACAATCCATTTTTTTTTCTTTAAATCATAATATTCTATAGTATTGAAATATGATGATGGTTTAACAGCAGCCGTACAGCCACCAATCTAATTAAAATATATATACAATAAATAAATAAATAATACATTTTCAATCAAATCTTAATACTTAAATTAAAAAAAAATAGTTTTAATATCTGATCAATTAATATTAATAATAAATATAAACAAAAAAACAAGTGTCATTAACATATTTTTTTATAGTTATTATAAATCTTGATCAAAAGATTCAATACTAATAAAAGTTAAATGTATTTATTTTTTAATTAGACAGTTTAATTAAAGTAAAATTTAATTATGATCAATGAGTTAATAATGTTAATATAAATAAAAATAAAACTGGTAGTCACATCTTTCAATATTTACTATGATATATTTGGTTATATCATTAACAGCTAATTTATTTTAATAATAAAGCTAGTCTTGCTTTAAAATTTAAAGCAATCATGAGTACTTGCTGAAAACTAAACCACAAGATAGGAGCAAAATCAAAAAATACACTTAACAAATTTTATACTTACTATAGTATAATAATAATTGATGTAAAAATATAAATAGATAACATTTCTGTACTTTCATCAATTACTTTAATGATATATCAAATGATGTATAATACAGAATAGGTAAAAATGTATAAAACATGCAAAAATATATCAAATTAAATAAAATAGTGGTAGGTACCATGGTTTCATATCTCTCCAGCAGGAGTTCTATTTTATTAAAATAAACATGATATAAAATGAGACTTTAAGGTGAGATTAAAACTTTATAAGTTGAAAAATGATTTTACTATTATTGAAAATATTACCTTTCCAATTTAATTTAAAATTCAATTATATTAGGGATGGGTCGATACCACTTTTAACCGATACCCAATATACCGATATATACAACCGATACTAGATATAATCACAAGTAAAAACTAAGTTAATTTTTAATATATTACATAAAAAAATCAACTTTTCTGGCAAAACTGTGAACCGATACTAAAATTAATTTGATACCATAAACCGATAAAATCGATACCCGATATTATAATCACAAGTAGTTTTTGCGGTATCGGTTTTGAAAATAAATTGAAACCGATATTTCCGATACCACCAATATCAGCCGATACCAAGTATTGGATATAGGATCGGCCCACCCCTAAATTATATTATGCAAAACAATTTTGATGGTACACCTTACCAACAGAAAATTTGCATAAAAAAAAAAAATAAACAATTTTATTCAGTCTATATTAAGTTATACTTTTTTAAAATCTAAAGTTTATTTTAGTTTAAAACATTCAAATATCATTATTATATAAACAATCATAATTAAATATAAAACTAATGATTTTATTTCTAAAAAACTATACTTAAAAATGCACTTTTTCACCTAATGGCAAATATAAATATAATTTTCTAACAGTTTTTGGAGAAAATTTAATTTAATGACAAGTATTAATAAAATAAAATGCTTACCACAAAAACTTTCCGACCTAGCTGCACAATATATGGTTTAATACGCTCAAAATGCATATCAGTTAAACAAGTCCATTGGTTTGTTTTTAAATCAAAAATGTTTGCTAATCTCATTCCTTTACCATATTCGCAACCACCAGCAGCAAATAAACGACCATCATTAAGTAAAGTACATGTACATAAACTTCGTGGTGGTGCTAGAACAATTTGAAAGTTTTTACACTGGCAATTTTCACATATACAATATTGCCATTGATCAAGGGCAGCATCATACCATTCTGGAGATGATTCAAATGGATAATGACTTAGCATTAATATACCCTAAAATGCAAAAAAAAAAAGTTTATGTATAGTGAAATTACAAATAAAAACTTTGGTTAATGAAATGTTCATATTTCTAAAGTGGATATCTAGTCACCTATGGATAGATAAATAACATGGCCTAAGATCAACATTTAATTTCAGTCCAAAAAAAAAAAAAGTATTTTATGCATATTAATAATAGTAATGACAACAATATTATATTTTACAAATCAAAAATTCCAATGAATAAATAAATAAATATCCAAACACTAAATATTGGATATTTTAAGTATAAATCGATTACTTTATCACTACAAACCTTTCTAAATGGCTTCCGATGTTCCATTCGAAAAGAACTAATACCATTAATTCTAGCACCTTGAAACTCATGGACTTTGATGACTCCTTGATATGTATTTAATACTAATGGCAATCGAACATACCACAATAATTCTGGGGAATATTTGGATCTAGATGCTGGATCATGTTTTATCCACTTCATAACAACATCATAAACCTTAATTACAAAATTGATTTTTTTAAATTATTTAATACTTATTAACACAATTTGGAAATTTTAGAATACTATTTTCTGTAAGAGAAGATATCTAATACAAGTGCTTCGATGAATATAATTTTACAACCTTAAATTATAAATAGCATAAAACATTAAATAATTTATTTTTAAGATTAATTAAAAACCGATATTTAGCAATCAAAAAATTGTGTAGTAAATTATTTGATTAATATCAGATTGAAAGTAAAATTACTATATCTTCATAAAAATATTAAGCAAATTGCTCGTGTCATAAATTACAATTATTTTATCTTTTTGAATTTCATATATGATAAAAATTAATATTGTTAAATAAAAAAAACCATACCATTTCTTCTTTTGCAAATAAATTATCATTCTTGATTAATAGCATAATTTCTTCATAATTAATTGTCATAAAATCATCAGTATTTGCTACAAGTCTAAAAATAATTTTAATTAATTAATTAAAATAATAAAAAAAAGATATTGAGAATAATTTAGAATGATACTAGGGCCATTCAGTAAGGTGAGTAGGGGATTCAGAAAATTGAGACAAGTGGAGGTTTAGGACAAAGGTGGCCGACCTTATATAGTTGGGAGAAAAGCAAAGAAGAAAAATAAAAATAAGGTATTGCATCAAATTGATTAATTGACACTATGATTAATTAAAGTGAAATTTGAATCAAAACCTTTTCTTTGATATAAGTATTTTTAAACTTAATAAAATTATAAATAAGTATTGTTTACATTAAAGGAGGAAAAGGTCAATAAACACTTCAAAATACATGAACTAAATGCAAACTCAAGTAATTCTTTTATTGCAAAAATATAAAATGATTAAATTTAAAATGTCTTAAGAAATAAAACTATTCACTCAATATTTTATAGTGTACACAAATTCATCCTAGCAAATTTTAATTAAGAGATACATTTTTAATTATGTGAACATAATAAGTTCTAGAAAAAATAACTTGACCAAATCTATTAAAATTAATAAATTCCAATATTTTTTCAATTTAATTTTATAAATGATTTTCTTAAGATGAAGTAATGTAATGGATAGTTGCAAGTGCAGAATTTGGTAATTTACCTAGTACATCGAGATATATCTTTAGATATTATTGTTTATTGTTTTAAGTATATGGAACTATTGCAAATTTAATAAATAATATTGCTATCACAACATAATGCTCATGATAATATAAATATTAATTGCATATTTTAATAAGAGTAAAATTCTTTAGAGCTAAAATTTTACTAATAATAAAAAATGATAGTAATATAATAGTAAAATAATTTATAATTTACCTAAAATTGTTTACTATGTAAGTTAAGCATAAAGAATAGAGATCATTTAAACCTAGAGAATTGGCAAAATCTTTCATGTTGATGCAATTTTCAGCATCAATCATGCTTTTTAAGTAGTCTACGCAAGCTTCTCGAACATCATCAAGTAAAAATATATTTGATCCAATTAATAAGTCCTGTAATTAAAATAAAATCATTCTTTATTAATATCAAATTATGAAACTTCAACATTTAAATTAATAATCATTTATGAAACAAAACCTGAATTACCTGAACATTATGTTCTGTAATGATTAATACTGAAGTGTAAAAAAAACCCAATAAGGGTACTTAAAGTTTCATAACTAAGATCAGTAATGTTAATTTCTACCTTATCTTGGTCTCGTTCTATAAAATTACTAGTAAACATTCTATCAAAATAGTCACTATTAGAAGCTAAAACATTTTTGTGAGCAGTTAATTTTTGATTATTAACCATCAATGTTATATCTTTATCCTTGGTACTACTGTCACTGAAATTCAAAATAACAAATAATTTATACTAATTCACAAAAATTATTTTTAAAACACTTAAAGAAGTCTTGTAATTTACTAAATATAAAAACAGTATATCATAAACATTTTAAAATACATACACTATTACATTATTTAAGTCAGTTAAAGATGAATTACACATTTTTGTTCGTTTAAAAGTGACACATTTGGATGTTAAAACAATTCCATTTATCTCATCTGAAGGCCTAAAATAAGTGAAAATATAATGAATAAAATGTATTAAAATTTTGAATAAAAATTTATATTAACATGACTTTTATAAAAAACAACAATACCAACATACTAAAACAATATATTATATAGATGTAAAACATATTTTGCTATTTAAATTATTAGATCTATGTACACCTATTTTATAAAATAACTAGCATTACATATAATTTATAGTATAAGCAGTTTAAAAACCTTAAACATAATGTATTATTAAAACTTTGAATATTATAAATAATTAGTATACTAAATATACATACACAATGCAACCATAAGATCATCAGTTAAATTTCAAAAAAATATCAAAAAGTTTTAGAAAAAAAGTTTATGAAATTACTTATTGAAGTTTAATGGAACTGTTGGTTCATTTGATGTCTCCATTTCAGATGTTCTAGAAAAAGTTGTCAACAATTAACAGCCGCAAACCAAAATATTATAAATTAAAGAAACGATAGGTTATAGTTAGATGGTTAACTACTAGTTTATAAACCCGTATTGAACAGCACGTTACTACATTTTAATAAATTTCCAATTTGAAAATGGATTGAATTATTATGGCGATAATATTCTTCTTTTTATTGACACACAAGAGCGACTAATGCCCGCCTAATAGATAATATATTGTCAGACGCAAAGACCGCAAATACCGTTATCAGTACTAATCGCCCAAACATACGTTTTATTGGTTACATTCAAGAGCGTCTAGAAACAGCGCCTCTTATCTGCACTATTATTATCAGTATTACACTATCACTACAGTTGCCTTATCACATAATCAGTTGATTACATTTAAATATTATATTTAAACAAACAGCCATAGTATTATATTAATTGTAATATATTAATTATTTAGTATAATTAATTTATATAGTACAAACTACAATGTCATCAAGTGCATAATTAGAAATGTTATATATGTCTTTTCATGTTGTAATATTTTTTTTTCAATATTATAATCAGTTTCATTTCGTAACTGATCAATTATTACATTTGGCGGGATTCCACTTTTAATTTTACCTATAATTATAATAATAAGTACATATTATATAGGTGTAATTTCAAAATATAATTTAGTACTTTAGTTTCCTAAGTAATTGAATATAATACTTACAAGATTCACTCTACAGTACATTTTAATTAAATATAGATATCTTACACAGTTTAGTTTTGTAGTCTTGTGAAAAGTACTTTTATTTTGTATTCAAATACTATTAGATTATTAGAATATAATATTTTTTGCCCCGCTAATATTTGTCAGTTTTGGATTGGGTGGTAATAAGTATATGAGAGAATACGTATTCAAATAATTTACAAATACTTTACAAACAAGACTGGTTTTACATATTATTATGAATTTTTTAAATCATTACCTTGAAGAGAACAAAATTTTAAATTTATTACTTCTCATTCTTCACTTGATGACATTGTAGTTTGTACTATATAAATTAATAATACTAAATAATTAATATATTACAATTAATATAATTATTAAATAATATAGTATTATGGCTGTTTGTTTAAATATAATACTTAAATGTAATCAACCGATTATATGATAAGGCAACTATAGTGATAGAGTAATACTGATAATAATAGTGCAGATAAGAGGCGCTGTCTCTAGACGCTCGTGTTAAACCTCGATTACATTGAGCGATTTTACCAGCGATTAAAGTCGCGCCCGTGTGAGCGTGTAGCAACTTGTCCGATTACATTGAGCGATTAAATTCGCTCGTTCGCTAGTCGCGTACACGCATTTATGTGATATACATGTAAAAGAAAGTTGTCATTGATATAGATAACTCATTCGTTTTCGTATATATTTTAAATTGTATTATTTATTAATTATTTATTATTATTTATTTAACTGGGCCCCGTTCATCCTTAGAATATTTTGATAGGCTGCAAAGTCTTCGTGTTTTAGTTCTTTTAATAATTTATTGGATGCACCATATTTCTCTCGTTTTGAAATCCAACTTCTGATCCATAACCTTTTCTTTTTATACTTTTTCTTTTCCAACTCTTGTCGTAATAAATGAAAAATCACAATAAATCCCGCGCGAACTACAGTTTCCGACATTTTGACCAGTCACTAATCGCTGGCACACTAGCGATTTCACCAGCTAGGACGATTACATTGAGCGATTTTACTCGTTGGAGTGTAAAAACGTCAGTGACTAGCGACTAAAGTAACCCGGCCGTTAACATAAATCGCAAGCGAGAAGCGAGTATTCAACACGCGGCGAGTAAGCGACTAAGCTGATTAAATTGAGCGACTTTAGTCACAGCGAGTTAATTCGCCGGTGCCTAGCATGTAAACTCGCTCAGTGTAATCGAGGCTTTACATTTTCATCAAGTTTAATCGTTATCACGGTCTTATATCTTTTATATAGATAAGAAAGAAAAAGTTTCTTCATTATCTGTGATTCAATACAACCCTCAAACAATTACTTAGGAATCATTCTAGATAAGCGCCTCACATGGGCACAACATACCAAATTCAAGCGCAAGCAGGCAAACATACGTCTCCATCTACTTAGACCACTTCTCAAATCCAAAATGTTACTCAAATTCAAAACTCTTATATATAATGCTATAATTAGACCAGTCTGGTCATATGGCATACAAATTTGGGGTCCCGCAAGACCCTCTAATATACGACCCATCCATGCTTTTCAGTCTATTAGTCTAGACTCATAACTGGAGCCCCGTGGTTCATCACAAATGAATCTCTTCACAAATATCTAAAAATATATTACAAACGTTTCCACACCAAATTAATAAGTCACCCAAATTCTCTCATCTGAAATATGTCATCCATATCTCTCCCTGGTAATGTTAAATGTCGGCTAAAAAGGAATTGCTCAAGAGATTTACTTTATTAATTATATTATATACATACATACATACATATATATATATATATATATATATACATTAACATGCAATAAAATAAAAAAAAAATTAAAAAAAAAGTATTCTGAGGTATTGTTAATGAAAAATTTCCTACTCACGTTAATCCTGTTATTGTTATATATTATTTTATCAAATTTACTTATTGTTTTAAATAACAGATTGTATATATTTCTTTGAAAAAAAAAAAAATAAATAAATAAATAAATCTATGATCTTTTAAGATCGTGAACGGTATGCTGCAACTATATTATTCCATAGTATCACATAAATATTTAATATATTATCATTGATTGTAAATACTTATACTTTCAAGTTAAAATCAATAGAAGTTAAATTAAAATAGAAATGTTGTGTCCCTCTGTCGAGCTGCATTCAATTATAACGTGGAAATCGATTACATTTCACAGCAAATCGTTGCTATGGAACAATGAACGCTGTGTGCAGGGGCGCAATTTCAATAAAAAAAACTGGGGGTGCTAAAGCCCTTCTATATTTTTCATGTTCCTTAATGGTTATATACAGTGGCGTATTTTCAATTTTTTTCTGAGGGGGTCCACAGTTTATACATAATTAATATAAACTATATATTATATTGTAATAGTAACGTTCTTATGCAGTTTTTGGAGGAAGTTGAACTAAATATATAATGTAATAACTGTATAGTCTTATGTAATATTATATATAAGTACCTATATATTGTATTTAGTACTATATATTATAAATTATTGTTATAAAATAAATTCTAATCGTCTCGATTTTTCTCCAACTTCTTTATCACTTCATCAACAGTAATTTTAACTTCCCTGTGAATGTTTAACATAGCCAATTCTGCAAATATGTAAGAATTTTGATTTATTTTTTATTTTTTGGAGAGTTTCTCTCCAAAACGTTAATATATAATGAAGAAAAATACGGCAGGCTTAACGAAATTGGCTCCCCTTCAAATAAAGTATAAATACATATAATATGTCAATATATACCTGTATAGGCTATAATTATTTGAGTTTTGAAATTTGTTCAACAATCGATCAAGATAGTTATAGTGCTTACATTTTGATGAAAGTTTGATACATTTGAAAAAATAAAATTTTTTTAAAATTTTTTAAATATATAGGTATTCATTAAAAAATGTATATTTTATTTATTTGGTCAAAAAACATGTTTGATTTATATGTACTTTTCTTTAAATATTTTATTATATTATATTCAATTTATCTATAGAAAAATATATTTACCATTCAAAAATTCTTCTAGACTTCCATTTAGGAGCTCATTTTAATTATTAAATAATAAACATATGGAATAGTTCTTAAGCCAAGGAGTTAATAATAATATTTTTATGGTAGTTTTTAGTAATAAAAAAAAATTATAAAATATAAATTATAAAAAAGTTAGTTAAATCTCCAATTACTACAACAGTATTTAAAAAAAAAAAAAAATTAACGCCTTATATTACAACTAGAGAGCAGTAATGTTTATACATTTACCAACATAGGTTGTATCATGTTATGTTGTATTTACGGAAATGTTATTTAAATACTATACATAACTAGTTCACTTCCACAATCGTTGCAGTATTATTCTTATACTTTACTTGTGTATTTAATATTCTTGATTAGATCAGAATTGATGTTTAATTTGCATTTTCTAATCAAATCTTGATCATATTTTTAACAGAATTAAAAATGTCATCTTTAAAAGTATCATCTTTGTTGACAAAGTCAAGTGAGTAGTTTTTTATTCCGTGATCCCTAGTTAAGGTCAAATTAATTAAATTAGATCATTTTATTTGAAAATATATGTATGTGTTGTGTAGGAGGAATAAAATTTTCAGTGGATTTTCTTTTGAAAAGGTCAATAGCATCATTATCATCCTTGTCAGAGACACATCGATTATTATATAAAACATGTAGAGATTTTGCTGAAGGAGAATTAAAACCAATTGCAGCTAAATTAGACAAGGAACATTTGTTTCCCAAAAAACAGGTTTGTAGTTTGTTGATTATAATAAAAATGGTTTTTATAATAACTATTTAAGAAATATAATTGTAAATTATTTTGTCTTATTGCAAACCTTACTTAATATGTACACCTTTGTCTTTATTAAATTTCTCTTGATTAAAATGTATTAGAGTACCAATTAATAAAATAATGTGGAACTAAATTATATTATCATTTATTTTTGACACAGTTATATAATAAATAATTTCTGCTACTCATGAACAAACAAATATTTTGTACTAATAAACAACCATTTATCATTATAGTTATGTAACGTTAAATTATACTATACCAGAATAAATATAACTAAATAAATTACATGTTCATGTTTTATTATTACATAGAGTTAAAATAGTATTTAATAAAATTCAAAGGTTATTTATAATGTATTTTTAAGTACATCATAATTAAAGTCATCATTTTATTTTATTCCTACATATTTTAAATACTATGAAGTTTATATTTTTATATTTTCAATACAAAACATTTGTAAATACCTAATTAAAATTGTACTTTGTAATTTATCCTTTATAAATTAAAATATTTATTCTGTGCTTGTTATGATAAAACAATTTATCAAATAAAATACTTATTTTTTCACTACATCTCCATTTAATAAGTTACATTTTTATTTTTGAAATGTCCTATGATCTTTAATTACCATTAATTATTTACATGTTCTTTCTATTTAATAACTTTAAGATATGTACTCTAAATATAATTTGAACTTAAAATATAAAAATTATATAATTAATCTACAAATTATTTATTTAGTACTTACAAATCAATCGAAATAATATATGTAAAAAGAAGGTATAACAATTATTCAGCTGTTAACACAATATTTGAAAATATATTGAACATCAATAAAATTAACAGCTATGTATGCTTCCATAAATTTATTTGATATAAATGTACTTCTGATATTTTTAAATTTATTATCAAACCAAGTTTTTAATGTTTACCTATAATAAGAGCTAAAATTAAAACCTAATTTTAAACTTGTGAAATAAATTAGAAAAGCCAATGGATTTATTGATCCCATGGTCAGTGTTTTGGCATAATAAATTGGCAAAATGAAAGTAGTGGTTCTTTGTTTAATACCATTTTTTTCCAATTTTCCATAATATCTCTGTAACTTCCTTAATTTTATTTATCTTGAGTAATTTTTCAATTTAAATTTCTCTTATTATTTAAAAAAAAGAAAAATTAAACAATGTTTTATTAATTTAAGCTATTTTATTTACTTAACAGAAGTAAAGAGAAAAAAAATGTCTTCATTAATAATTTTGAGAAATAGTTACAATACTTAGTTCCTCTAACTTTACTACTGTTCTTGGTTATATTCATTACATTACTCTATTTCATCAAAAAAGTTATAAAATCTAAAAAAAAATACAAATAAAAGTAGGCCTTATAACTTAGTGTTTATCAAGTAATTCATTATCCATTAATATTTTTGTGTATCATACAAATATACATTTTATACATATATAATTTTTTTATGTATTTCAGATTAAAGAAATGGGAGAATTAGGTTTAATGGCAATTGACATCCCAGAATCGTTAGGTGGTACTGGTCTTGATTATTTAGCATATGCTATAGCCATTGAAGAAATTTCTAGGTATATTAATTTTATCATTATTGGGATTTTAATTTTTTATTACATATTATTTAAAATATATTTGTATTTTGTTTTAGAGGTTGTGCATCAGCTGGAGTAATTATGAGTGTAAATAATTCTTTGTATCTTGGTCCCATAAATAAATTTGGTAATGATAATCAAAAAGAAGATTTTATCAGACCTTTTACAAATGGCGAAAAAATTGGTTGTTTTGGTCTTAGTGAACCAGGTAAATAAAATATTTATTAATTATTACTGAGGATTGATTTTTAGAACTTTTGAAACATATGATTTTTTTTTTTAAATTTAAGGAAAATCAGTTTTAAATTAATATATTTTGTGATAATGCAGTGATTGCTGTGCAGGACACTGCATACTCATAAATATTTAATTAAACAACATAGCATGTTTAATTAGAATTTCAGATATTATTGAGAAGATTAGTAGTTAATAAACAGAACACTTGTATTTGAAATCATTATTAGTTGCAATAATTTATGAACACTTAAAATAATTATTCAAACAGAAATAATGGTTAGCTACTATGGAAAAAGTATTATTATTGTCGATGGCTAAATAATCGTGGTTATGTGGCTTGGTGGTTTGTGGCTTTGTGGTTATGTGGCTGTGACAAAGTCCACGATGAGCACTACTCTGATAAAAAGGGTGAATAGTCAATCTAGAACTATTACTATATTCTGATTAATATTAGGTGCTTTAATCGTATTTATATGAGTTCTACAATGACATTCGTTGGTGTGATATTAATAATACGCTCATTATGTAAATTATGATATTCAGAAAAGAACGGATATAACACGCTATGTTGTATTAGCCTTTTAATCCCTTTATTTTTAAGAATGCATATCCTATTCCACGAATACTATATGCTAATTTTATATATAGGCATAGGTGCAATTTGGGGGGAGCTTGGGTGTGCTTAGCACCCCTATTTTCAAAATTAGCACCCCCAAAATGTGTTTATGTTAATTTACATTCAAATACTCATTACTCATTATTTATAAGAAAACATAATAGTTTTTGAGTTTTTTTGTATAAATATATAAATTTTTATACAATACGAAAATATTTTGCAATACGAAAAAAAATATCTTTGCTATAGGGTAAAAGTTTCAAGTTTCTAGACATATTACTTTTGGAATTATGACTAAATAACTAAAATTTGAAATGTGAGTCTTATTTACAGCGTATTTTTATTAATTCAGGACAGTTTTTTCTTCACGTCTAGAAAAACTATTATGATTTAAAAAAATGATCTATTTAAAGTACCACCGCATGCCAATTTAAAATCTAAAAAAGTCCTAGAAAAAACTTTTGGACCAGTATTTCTATCCGAAAAAGTGTTAAACAAATAAAATACAAACATCATTATAAAACCTTAATATCCTTCAGTCAAAATCTAAAAGTGATCATGTGATAAAACATTTGTGTTTACAGTTAGGTAATTCGTTGTATGCGCAATAAAAATATAAAATTAAAGTGAACAATTTAAATTTAGAAATATTCATGTATTTACCAAATATTTTAGTAACTGTTGAATTGTACGGTTTGCGGGTGTTTATAACCATTAAGGAACATGAAAAAGATAGAAGGGCTTCAACACCCCTAGTTTTTTCATTGAAATTGCGCCCCTGTATTTAGGTATTCCCACAGATATACATATAATACAATATAATAATATAATATGTTGTAATATATATCTGTGGGTATTCCATCAATAGATAGCAGTTAATTGATGGCGCGTAAATTGATCACCTGCGACTATGCATAGAATCAGAGACATTCCCCAAAGGCGTTTGTAGTGGGAGGGGGGGCAAGTAGGGAACCAGGGACTTTATGCGCTTAAAATCTTAAAAATAAGCGCATAAATATGCACCAAAAAATATAAAAATATGCGCTTTATATGCATTAATTTTTAATTAAAAAAGACTTACTAATACAAATTTAATTAAAAAAAAAAAAACATATCTTGCACATACAATTCCGAAATGAAACCACTCAAGCAACTAATTTGTGATTGTTTTTCTTTCGGTATATTTATTTATTTATTAATTTAAGAAAATTATACCATGAATACGAGCACTAATAAATGAATAGACACAAGCCACAAAAAAAAAAAATACGAACACGAAGACAAACACGACAAAATACGTAGTAACTAGTGCTGAGCACCAAATCCGGATCAATCCATATCCAGATTACCGATCCGGATTGAAACAAATGTTACAATCCGTTTAATCCGGATTATGATATAAATCCGGTTTATTTCAAATTTACTGTATATAAATTATAAATAACATTAATATATATAAACATTTGGTGAAAATTTCTAGTATTTAATCTTGTTATCTTCATGGGTTATTCTATTATCGCGTGTATTGTTACTGTTCAGAAGTGCTATAAATAATTATTGTGTTGCGTTCTACGGTGTTATCCGATATCAATTGTACTTTTATTAATATTTAATAACAGGCATGAGGGTAATGTTATTTATTTTTAGTACTCACTGTTCTGTAGTCTGTAGTTTGTTGTAATCTGTACTCGATAGTCGATAGTTACTAGTTACTACTTACAAGTTACAGCTCAGTAATATTGTTATTACGTTAATACTTACTACTTAGTACGTATTGCGTATCGACGTATCGTATCGTAATTTGTATTGCATCATTTATATTTTATTACTAAACTGTTGATAGTTTATCCTTTACCTATTAAAAACAATGAAGCCGGATTGGATCCGGAATCCGAATCAAGTGATTGGATCCGAAATCCGAATCAACGGATTGGATCCGAAATCCGAATCAACGGATTGAATCCGTGAATCCGAATAAAACGGATTGATCCGAAATCCGGATTAAATAATTGTAATCCGTAATCCGGATTGGTTAAAATAATGCTCAGCACTAGTAGTAACGCAGTAACAAGAAAACGATAATCGTCCGTAGTTTGTCGATTACTGAGTACTGGCAAACAAAATAATACTTTGAAAAACATAAATAAAAATAAAATTGTCTTCAGAGCTAAAAATAAAATGGGTTCCTCGAATAAAATAAGCGAAATAAGTCTATTGAGTATCGCCCTATCAGCATTATTATAGACGAATTCATGTAGATAAAATTGATTTAGAATGAATAATGTATCAGCGCGTTTAGTTTTCTAAATAACATTTATATAACGTGTCAAAAATGAAAATTTTAAATTAATATTTTTAATTAACGAGTAAATTATCAACAATTATTTTAAAATATGCAGTTTAAATCAATAAATCTCAAAAATATGCAATTGAAGAAAAAAAATCCAAAATATGCAAAAATATGCACAATAAACTTTTAAAATTCAACTCCAAACACCATAATACAAATTTGTACCATATCAGATTTATTCTATTTATTTCCCGAACGAATATGCAAATGCATAAAGTTCCGAGCCCTGTCTATAACCGTAGCAATATCCATAGAAGATAATACTACTATCCGTTCCACAACCAAAAATGTTATGATATAAGAAGATAAACAAAAATTGATACCCGCGATCAAATTTACATATTATTGAATTTATTATCATATAGTAATAGACTAGTAATTTATATTTTTAATTATTTATACATCACATTTTTTTAACGACATTCGTGTTGATATCAACATTGTTCAACATAATCAGGGGCGTATTTAGATAGGGGCCATGGATCCCGTTGCCCAGAGCGGCACATTTTTAAAGATTTAGAGGGGCGGACAATTTTTATTTCGTACTTTACACAATGATACAACTTACGCAAATGATTTAGCAATATGTTTTCTAAATGAGTGTGTACAATTTTAAGGCTATATAAAAAATATTGAAGTTAAGCTTACAAAAATACAGATGTTACAGTTTATAAGAGAACATAATTTTAATAGTGTTTATCTTTATACTGGAGTAGCTTTACATATTTTTTTTGTATACACCATCCACAAATTATAGTGTAGAGCGTTCTTTTTGCACACTAAAAAGAATAAAAAACTATTTTCGCTCTATAATGGCACAAGACCGGTTTTTGGCTTTAGCGGTATTAACAATTGAAGCTGAAAAAACCACTTTATTAGATTTTGAAGAAATAATTAATGATTTTGTTAGTTCTGAATCAAGGAAGAAAAATATTTAAATTTTGTATTAATATTGTATATCTAGCAATTAATAGAGGTTTTAAAAAATAATATTAATTAGTAACAACATTTTATTTTTTGACTGGAAGGGGGGGGGCAAAATATGTGTTGCCCTTACCTTGAAATTCCTAAATACGCCACTGAACATAATAACAATTAGTTTTGATTACGTAGTTCATCATGATTGCTGGACGGTATAAATTAGTGGTGGGCAACGATATCGATAATTCGATACGATATCGATATCGTGACACATTTTCGACACCGATATCGTTCTATAATTGGATGATATATCGCGATATCGAAAATAATGTTTTTCAAGAAAAATACATGGTATTTAGTAAATACTATTTACTATTTGTAGGTTTAAAACTATAATAAATAATAATAGCTGTCAGCTGATAACGTTTGGTGCTCGTATTCCGGTGAAATGTCAATTATTGTACACTAATAATAATCCATTATAATGTTATCTAAAAAGGAATATTTTGCTGACTTTTAAGAGGAACACGGTATAGCTATTAGCTAGTGTTGGGCAACGATATAATTTTGTGTATAGATATCGTTAAGATTTTTCCGTAATACACAGTGTAATTTGTGTCGTCGGTGCGAACATTTTTCGAACATTTCTGACATTTATCGTACAGTGACAATTATTTTATTGTGATATAGTACAGTGATATTTATTAATTTCAAATAATTATTACAACATTATTTTTAGTGATGAGTGAACTGAAATTTGTTCCTCTACCTGGGGCTAGGAGTGAAATTTGGAAAACATTTGGTTTTAAAATAAATGATAGTGGTATTATAATAGATAAAAAAAAAGTATTCTGTCGAGCATGTAAGAGTTCAATTGCTTATAGTGGAAATACATCAAATTTAAATTCACATTTACAACAGTGTTTAAGTGTGAAACCAAAAAATAACACTAGCAGTATTGCGACATATTTCAAAGGACCAACAGCGAAATTACCTCTGAACAGTAAAAGAAACAAGGAACTTACAAAGGGTTTGATTAAGTTTATTGTTAAAGATTTAAGGCCCTTGAGTTTAGTAGGAGGAGATGGCTTTCGTGAATTTTTGGATTTAGGCATTCCCGAGTACAATGCACCTAGTAGACGAACAATATCACGGTTAATTGATCATGCAGCACTTTTGGAAAGGAATAATTTTAAGAAGTATTTATCAAATATTTCTTATATTAGTTTGACCATCGATTTTTGGACTTCCGATTCAAATAACAGTTATTTAGGTGTAACTTGTCATTTTATTGACAGCTGGTCCTTACATTCACGAGTTTTGGAAGTCATCGAAGTACCTGAATCACACACTTTTATAAATATAGTAAGCAATTTAAAATCCGTTCTTAAGACCTGGGATATTGAAAATAAAGTAGTGGCTTTTGTTTGTAATAATGCTGCGAATATGGTTAAAGCGATTAATGATATGGATAAATTTAATCTGGTAAGGTGCACAGCTCATTCAATTCAACTATCTGTAAATGCTGGTCTTAAAAATGATGTTACCAAGGAATTGATTAATAAGTTAAGAAAGATAGTTGTATACTTTAATAGAAGTTCGTTAGCTCAAAGTGAATTAGAAAAGGAACAAGTTAAATATGGAGAACCACAAAATAAATTAGTGCAAGATTGTGTCACAAGATGGAACTCTACATGCAATATGATAGAAAGTGTAATAAAACATAGATAATCAATTCCGTCATATCTAAAAATAAGAAAACTGACGAATGGTTCATTACATCAGCAGAAGTACAAAATTTAAAAGATTTGGTTAAAGTTTTAGAGCCTTTTAAGTCTGTAACTAATACACTCGGCGGAGACAAATACGTAACGACTTCCGTAGCAAACCGTTTGATCAAAAGTCTTCTTAATACAGTTCAAACGTGTGAAACCGATTCTAACTTTATAAAGACAGTTAAATTGAGTATACTACAAGACTTGAAAATTAGACGAGAAATGATGAGCCCAGTTTTATCTAAAGCAGCTGCGTTAGATCCTAGATTTCACGAACTAAAATTCATATCCGATGAGCAAAAAACTTTGATTTGGGAAGAACTTGAAACTGAAATTTGTGAAATAAATCCACAGAGCCAGGAAATTATAAATGATCAAAATAAAGCAAATGAAATAGAAAATGTTATTAGCTCGGATGAAGATAATCCACCTCCCAAAAAAATGCGTTCATTAATGGCTGATAGCGATGATGAAGACGAATATTCGATTGGTTTTGAAACTCTGATGACAGCATCAAGGCAACTACAAAACTACAAGAATATGACTACAAAATGTCATCGAGATGAAGATCCACTTAAATGGTGGAAAGAAAATTCAAATTTATATCCAGAAGTTTCAAAATTAGCAAAAAAATACTTGTCGATAGTCGCGACTAGTGTCCCATGTGAACGTCTGTTTAGTGAGGCTGGCAATATAACTTCAAAGAAAAGAAGTAGTCTATCTCCAGACCGAGTTAACAATCTTCTCTTTTTGAACTCTTATTATAAATCCACTAAGACATCAGACCACACTTTGGTAAGAACATACATTTAAATTCAAGATAATATTAAATTATTAAAATAATTATGAATTTATTTTCTAGGATGCAGCTATCGGGTTTGAACTTTGAACAGGGCCGGCGCAAGAAGTATTGGCGCCCTGGGCGAAACCATGTTTTGGCGCCCTTACCCCCTCACACCTAGTTTGAGTAGTAATAAAATTAGTATGTATTTTGTATCATAATTTTAAACTTTATTACCTGATCGTATACCATTGTAATAAGATTACACATATTATATTATTAACGTATAAAATTGCCGCATTCCGTAAAATAAAAAATAAAAAAAAAAATAAAAATATTAATTTTAAACTTATAACTATAATTAATATTAAAACTTAACTTTTCTAGCTTTTAATTCAGAAAACTGTTTGATTGCTTCTTCATAGTTTACTTTTTGGGCTAAATCATTTTCAATTGACAAAATTACTAACAAAGAAAGTCTATCATCTGTCATCGAGGAGCGCAAATAAGTTTTTATTAATTTCAGTTTAGAAAAACTTCGTTCACCTGATGCTACAGTAACTGGAATCGTCAGCAATATTCTTAGAGATATCCATGTGTAAGGGAATATATCAACTAATTTCATATCGTGTATAAACTGGAGCGCTGATTTGGGGGATCCTTTGCCAATTGGTAAAAGTGAACTCAGATGTTTAAGTTCACTGTAAAGCTCTACGGAATTTATATCAGCACTATCTCTTTCCGAGAGTGCTCCATGCAGATCTTTACAGCATGCCAAAAGATATTCAGAAGATGGTAATATTGTACAGAAACCCCCATAACTGCTTATGATTTTCAAATTGAGTAAATCTTTCTTTTATAGATTCTCTGACTGTGTCTACAAGAGTGTAGAAAAATTCTCTTTTAAAACGTTCTTCAGCGCTAATCAAAAAATCTTGATCGGTGTTTTCATCAAAAAAAGTTTTTTTACGTCTTACTCGTACTTCTTTTATAATTGGGTCTATACCTAATGACTCTGCTATTTCTCTTGAAGAGTTTGACGCATCTGCGTACCCTGTTTCTCGATACTTGTTAATTTATTTGACACAATTATCTAATAATGAAGACGCCATTTCTATATCCATTGTAAACCCTTGCATAGATTTACTTACAATATTTACTTGAAATAATAAATTATACCAAACATTTAATAAAATCAATACCTTGAAGTCAAGTAATTGATTGCCTAAACTGCTTGCTTCATTCCTTGTACCAGCATCTGCCTTAGATGATTCCGCAACTTCAATTAATGCATCGTATACTTCTTTTGTTTGATATCGAATTGCTTTTACACTGTCTATGCGACTCTCCCAACGGGTTGTACACAATGGTTTAACCGTCAAGTTAGGTAAGTGTGATTTTAGTACTTGCCAACGGTAAACAGAAGCCGAAAATAAAACAAATATCTGTTGTACAATTCCAAAAAGAGTGATAGATTCTTTGGATTGCGAGGCTGCGTCAGATATAACGAGATTAAGAGAATGACAACCACAGGGCATAAATGCCGCTTTAGGGTTTAAAGCTAAAATTCTTGCTTGAACACCTTTTTTATGACCTTTCATATTCGCGCCATTATCGTAACCCTGACCACGACAGTTCATTATATCAAGATTGTTTTCTTTTAGCGTCTTAAGCAATAACTAAGTAAGGCTTTCTCCAGTAGATTCACTAACTTCTCTAAAACCAATAAAATGCTCAGCTACTTGTAAATTGCCATTATTTTCGTCCACAAATCTTATAGTAAATGACATTTTTTCATAATGGCTGACATCAGGAGTACAATCTAATATCACAGAAAAATATTTTGCGACTTGTACTTTTTGCTGAATGATTTCTAAAACTTTGGAGGCCATTAGATTTATAAGTTCATTTTGAATATCCTTACTGTAATAAGTTAGATTGAGTTTTTGTGTAGTTATTCGATTTAAATGTTCTTTCATTTTATTGTCATATTTTCCTAAAAGTTCTACTAACCCCAAATAGTTTCCATTATTTCTTTCAAATAGTTTATCAGACGATCCTCGAAAAGCTAGATTGTGTTTGGATAAGTATAAAGTTATAGATATTAACCTTTCTAAAATACTTTTCCAATATTGAACTTCTGTATTCATTACTCGTTGCAGGTCATTATCAATACATCTACCAAGGTTTAATTTTAATTCACATTCGTGCCACTTTTTGTATGCAGTAAAATGCTCAGGTGATTTTTCATGAGAAATAAGTATTGTTGTCATATGTTTCCAGTCATTATTGCCTGTTGTGGATAGTGTACTATGAGAACTATTAAAAAGTTTGCAACAAAAACAAAACACCCGATCAATGCTTTTAGAATATACAAGCCATCGTCTTTTAAATTTTTCATTGTTGTCTAATTTTCTTATTTGGTAAATTTTAGAAAAATGACGATTATTTTCATCTTTGGGAAAAATGTCTTCGTTTATTTCACGTGGTCCCATTTTAATAACTATGTCTATTAAGTTATTCTGTCTGTTATCTGGCCATAAATATGGGTCGAATAAATCAGGTTGAGAAATAAATGCAACAGATTTTGAAACATCGGTTACCGGTTTATCGCTCATCTCAACTGTTTTGTTCACAAATGCACTTTTATTACTATTAATGTCAATATCAAAATTATTATCATCACAAGGAAAATATGTTAAAGTAGGAGAGGTCAACGTTTCTTCATTATTATGTTTAACATGAGTCTTAGAAATATTTTCATATATAC